>NC_045439.1:140348796-140532389 GCF_002776525.5 Piliocolobus tephrosceles | reverse complement strand
TTTTTTTTTTTTTGAGACGGAGTCTCACTCTGCCACCCAGGCTGGAGTGCTGTGGCCGGATCTCAGCTCACTGCAAGCTCCGCCTCCCGGGTTCTTGCCATTCTCCTGCCTCAGCCTCCCGAGTCGCTGGGACTACAGGCGCCCGCCACCTCGCCCGGCTAATTTTTTTGTATTTTTTTTAGTAGAGACGGGGTTTCACCATGTTAGCCAGGATGGTCTCGATCTCCTGACCTCGTGATCCACCCGTCTCGGCCTCCCAAAGTGCTGGGATTACAGGCTTGAGCCACCGTGCCCGGCCTCTATTTTCATAAAGAATACTGGGCTGTAGTTTTTTCTAAAGTCTTTGGTTGTGGTATCAGAGTGATAATAGCTTCATAAAATTATCTAGGAAGTGTTTCTCTCTATTCTATTTTTCAGGAACAATTTCTGTAACATTGGTAATATTTCTTTCTTAATTTTTTGGTAGAATTCACCAGTGATGCCATATGGTATCATTTTTTTTTCTTACAATGTTTTTAAGTACTAAGTCAATTTCTTTAATAAATACAGGACTAATCAGGTTATCTATTTCTTCTGGAGTGAGCTTAGGTAGTATCTGTCTTTCAGAGAATTCGTCCATCAATATAAGCTGTCAAACTTATAGACATAAAGTTGTTTATAGTATTCTCTTAGCATCCTTTAAATGTCTATAGGATTTGTAATGATGTCTCCTCTTTTGTTCCTGATATTGGTCATTTGTGCCTTCTCTCTTTTAATCTTGGTTAGTCTGTCTAGAAGTTTACCAATTTTACAAAAATGTTCCATGAAACACAGTTTTGTTTCACTGAATTCCTTTTTTTTTTTTTTTTAATTTCACTGACTTCTATTTTCCATCCTCTGCTTGGTTGGGTATATATGCTTTTCTTTTTTGGGTTTTTTAGAGTGGGAGCTTAGATTATTAATCTGAGATCTTTCTTCTTTTCTAATAAAAGTATTTAATGCTAAAAATTTTTCTTAAGCACACTTCAGCTGCATCTTACAAATTTCAGTACATTGTGTGGTCATTCCCATTTAATTCAAAAAAAATTTTTTTAATATCCCTGTGACTTCCTCTTTGATCCATGGGTTATTTAGAAGTGTGTTTTTGCATTTGGGGGATTTTCTACTTTTTAAGTTTAATTCTCTTCAGGTCAGAGAATATAATGTGTAAGATTTTAACTATTTTAAATTTGTTAATATTTGTTTTATGGTCCAGAATATGGTCTATTTTGGTGAATGTTCCATGTGCATTTGAAGTAAATGTGTGTTCTGTTGTGTTTTAATGCTCTATAATGGTCTATATGGCCTATAATACTGTTATATTATAGTCTTCTATAGCAGGGGTCCCTAACACACAGGCCACAGACTGGGTACTGTGGCCCGTTAGGAACTGAGCTACACAACAGGAGGTGAGTGGCAGGTGAGCAAGCATTACCATCTGAATTCACACCTCCTGTCAGATCAGCAGCAGCATTAGATTTTCATAGGAACAAGAACCCTATTATGAACTGCACATATGAGGGATCTAGGTTGCTTGCTCTTTATGAGAATCTAAGGCCTGATTATCTGAGGTGGAACAATTCCATCCTGAAACTATTCCTCCCCACTTCTTGTCTGTGGAAAAATTATTTCCCAGAAAACTGGTCCCTGGTGTCAAAAAGGTTGGGGAGTATAGTATTATTATGTTCTATAGTATTGTTTTTGGGGGTAGTTATTAGTTCTATTGATTATTATGAGATATAATTCTGGATTTATTATTTCTGTTTTATTAATTTTTGCTTCATGTATTTTATATCTCTGTTTTTAAGTACATACACATTTAGGAATGTCTGTCTTCTTGCTGGATTGATCCTTTTATCATCAGTGTACCTCTTTATTCCTATTAATGTGTCTTCATCTGATAGTAATAGAGCCAATCCAGCTTTCTTTTCATTATTGTTTGTGTGGTATATTTTTCCATCTTTCTCCTTTTTATTAATTTTTAATTTACATTTAATTTGTGTCTAGTCCTATAATTTATTTTTGAATTAAAAATACATACACTTTTTATTTTGGAATAATTTTAGATACAGAAAAGTCACAAAGATAATCTAGGACAGTCTTGTATACTGTCATTCACTTTCCCTTAATGTTAACATATTCCATTACCACAGTCCATTTGTCAAAAGCAAGAAATCATCATTGATACATTATAATTAACTAAACTCAAGACTTCATTCAGATTTTACTAGTTTTTACACTCATGTCTTCTTACTGTTCCAGAATCTTATCCAGGATATCGCATTGTATTTAGTCATCATGTCTCCTTAGGCTCCTCTGGTCTGTGACAGTTTCTCAGTCTTTCCTTGTTTTCATGACCATGACAGTATTGAGGAGTATGGTCAGGTATTTTGTAGAATGTCTGAAATGTGGGTTTGTCTGATGCTTTTCTCATGTTTTTTCCTCTGTGGTTATAGGTTGTTGGGGTAGAATAACATAAAGGTGAAGTCCTTCCTCATCATATCATATTAGGGGGCACATGATATCAACCTGAATTATGACTAGTGATATTATCCTTGGTCATTCGGTTAAGGCAGGGTTTGCCAGGTTTCTCCACTGCAAATTTTCTATTTTTCTTCTTTCCATACTCTATTACTTGGATGTGAATCACTAAATTCAGCTCACATTCAAAGAGAGGGAAGGGGTGGATAAATAAGCTCCATTTCCTGGAGGAGGAGGTAACTGTTTAAATTATTTGGGGCTGGGTGCACTGGCTCACGGCTGTACTCCCAGAACTTTGGTAGGCTGAGATGGGTGGATCACCTGAGGTCAGGAGTTTGAGACCAGCCTGGCCAACATGGTGAAACCCCATCTCTACTAAAAATACAAAAAATTAATCAGGCGTGGTGATGGGTACCTGTAATCACAGGTACTTGGGAGGCGGAGGCAGGAGAATCGCTTGAATCCAGGAGGCAGAGGTTGCAGCGAGCCAAGATTGCACTATTGTACTCTAGCCTGGGCAACAAGAGTGAAAATCCATCTCAAAAACAAATAAATAAAAATACATTATTTGGAATTCTTCTATAGAAAGATTTGTCACTTCTCACCCTACTCCTATTTTAACCTATCTTTCTCGACATTTACATTGCAATTCTTAGAGACCACATACAGTTGGGTCTTGCTTATTTATCCAATCTGACAAGCTCTGTCTTTTAATTGGTGTATTTAGAACATTCACACTTATTGTAAAGACAGCCTTCACTTTGCACTGTTCCAGTACATACAAATTCTAGTTACCACAGTTTAGTTAAATAACATCAGTACTCCAACATAGTTCAAATTTCAGTTACCATAAAATTGTAATTGCATAAAATATAAACTTTGCTGCTAGAACGCTATTCTACAAATCACTACAGATGCATATCAAGTGCATATCAAGATCAGTGACCATTCAAGTCATTCCATTCAAAGTCTGTCAGTTATTGGTCACTGTGCATCTGTTTTTGAGTTTGCATACAGACTGTAAATAATGTAGTAGTATTGCCTCTTTGACTCCCAGTGATAAATCTGCATCATTTTTTTTCCACAAAAAATGTACAAATGAAAGACAGAGTTGGTTAAGGAGGTTAAAAGTACACCAAAAGAATGAAAACTGATAGTGCTCAAAGTGAAATTGAAATATATTGTAAGTAGAATTATAGAAGAAATAGCTGACTGTGGGAATGTAGACAATGCCACCATTTGAAAGACTCTAGTAATGCATCCAGAAGAACATAGTCAAGTTTAACTTACTGACATAAATGAGGAAAGTGGTTGTGATGAAAGTACATGTTTGAGAGGATGTGATGCCGGAAAGAAATTTCATATTAAAGGGACTCAGAGATATTTCATAATATTAAAAGTGAAAAGGATAAAAAGTTGGAAGCTGATTCAAAGTTAGAAAGAAGTATGACAATGCACCAAGCCAGAGTAAAGATTATCACTCCATATCATAAGTTAACAATAAGAAGAAAAAGGCAAGCACTATTTAAAACTATTCTTTTTTTAATAAAGAAAACACTTTATTTTCAATGTTTCTAATGTTTAGAATAATAGGACTTTAAATAAATATTCATTTTACTATTTTTTAATTGTCCCACATAGTTATAATAAAGAGGAATAAAGTTTTTAATGTTTTGACAAAAATCTTAAAGATCATGAAACAATTGTAATTTTTCCTACTGACTCTAAATTACCTGGGAGGGTTTCTGCTTAAACAGTCATTTGTGTGGTCCCACACCATCATGCAAAGATTGCCTACAATTCTTAATATGGTGATATGGTTTGCCTGTGTCCCCACCCAAATCTCATTTCAAATTGTAATCTGAATTGTAAACCCCATTTTTGGGGGGAAGGACCTGGTGGGAGGTGAATGGATCATGGGGGCAGGTTCCCACATGCTGTTCTCATGATAGTGAGTGACTTCTCACAAGATATGATGATTTTTTTAAGTGGTGGTTTCCCCTGCTCTTCTCTCTTGCCTGCTACCATGTAAGATGTTCCTGCTTCCCCTTCTGCCATAATTGTAAGCTTCCTGAGGCCTCCCCAGCCATGCGGAACTGTGAGTCAATTAAGCCTCTTTTCTTTATAAATTACCCAGTCTCAGGGAAGTTCTTTATAGCAGTGTGAAAACAGACTAATACATATGGTTGCATTAAAATTTAACATCTTGTTAGTTTTCTATTTGTTCCATGTTTTCTTCATGATTTTCACAAATTTTCTGCTTTTGGAGTAAATATTTTTATGATTCCATTTTATCGCTACATAAATTATTACTTAAACCTCTTTTTAAAATATTTTAGTGGTTGTTCAGGATATACAAAACATCTTTCAATTAATCAATATACCTTCAATTAATATTAGACCATTTCATGTATAAGGATCTTACAACAATATATTGTTATATATCAATTTCTCCCTCATCCTTGTGTTATTGTTGTCATATATTTTACTTTTACATATGCCATGAAGCCACAATACATTGCTAATAATTTTGCTTTAAACAAGGGGTTAGCAAACTATGGCCCATAGTCCAAATCAAGCTCACAGTATTTATATGGCCTTTGAGGTAAGAATGGTTTTTACATTCTTAAAGGATCAAGAAGTAGAAGAAGGAAGAGGAGGAGAAGGGGGGAAAGGATGAGAAGAAAGAGCAGAAGGAGGAGGCAGCAAAAGAAAAAATGAGGAAAAGAAGATGCAAAGAAACTTGCAAACGAATGAAACATTACATTATTTACTGTCTAGTCTTATTTCCTATTTAGTCCTTTAAAGAGTAAGTTTGTTGACCCCTGAGTTATAGTCTGTTATCTTTTGGATAAATTTAATATAAGAAAACATGTATTTTATATTTAGCTTCATTTTAGTCATTTCCAGGTTCCTTCATTTCTTTGTGTACACCCAAATTTCTCTCCGGTATTATAGTCCTTCTGCCTGAGAAACTTCTTTTAACATATTCTATAGGGCAGTTCTGCTAGTGATGAATTCTCTCTTTTTATTTGTCTAAAGAAGTCTATTTCTCCTTCACTTTTGAAAAATATTTTTGTTGGAAGTAGAATTCTGACCTGACAACTTCTTTTTCTTTCAGCCCTTTAAAGATGTCACTGTATTATTTCATGACTTGCATAGTGTTTGATAAGAAGAATAATGTAGTGTTTATCTTTGTTCCTCTGTATGTAATGTACATTTTTAGTTTGGCTATCTTCAAGGATTTCTCTTAATTTTTATTTTCAGCAGTTTGAATATGACGATTCTCTCTCTCTCTCTCTCTCTCTCTCTCTCTCTGTGTGTGTGTGTCTTGTATTTATCTTGTTTGTGGGCTTCTTGGATCTGTGGTTTGATGTCTTTCATCACTTTGGTAAAATTTCTGGCCATTTTCTCTTCAAATATTTCTTCTGCCCTATTCTCTGTTCTTCTGAGATTCCAAATCCACACATATTAAAAGGTTTGCTATTGTCCCATGATTATCAATTGCTCTGTTACTGTTGCTTTTCCTCCTCTTTGTGTTTCAATTGTGTAATTTCATTTAACTTATCCTTAAGTTCACTGATCTTTTTCCCTCAGTTGTGTTTACTCTACTGATGAACCCGTTGAAGCCATTCTTTATATGTTCCCAAGCTTTTTATTTATAACATTTCTATTTGATTCTTTCTTATACTTTTCAACTCCCTGCTGAAAACCTCTAGCAGTTCGCACATGTCTCATTTTTCCACTTAGTCTTCAACATATTAATCATAGTTATTTTAAATTCCCTAATAGTTATAATATCTAGTCTCTGAGTCTGGTTCTGCAGATTTATCTCTTGACAGTGAGTTGCTTTTTGTGTCTCACAACTTCTACTAATTGCCAGACATAGGGCGGTTTAGAACTGTGAAAACTGAGGTAAATAGCATTTATGCCTGGAAATGGCAGTCTTCTTCTTCTAGGGTATTAGGGTGGGTGACTGGGTGTGGTTGGAAGTTGAACTGGTTGTGGGTTTTGTTGTTGTGGTTACCTTCATTGCCCCACAAGTTCCAAATTCCCTGTCATCTATGTTCATGTTATTTTCTATTTTCTCTGTTATTTCATGTCTCAAGGTCTAGTTCAAAGAGGTTTCTATCCATAAAGACTTTCAGTGATCCTCTATTATCTAACTTTTCTGCTGCTCATTAGCTATGCCCTTCATGTACTCCCCTATTCTCTGTTTTAACTATAAGATTTAGCTATTAAAAATACTCAGAACATATTGTTTTGTATTTAATATGGTCTTTTTCATGTGTGCATTTTTTCTAATTATACGATCTAAAGTAATTTCTAGATAGTAGCTATATTGTATTTATATTTTTGTCCCTGAGCATATTGTAGGTGTGCAAATATACCAATTGATTTTTATTTTATTTGGTTCGTGATGTAACTACTGGAACACATTAATTTTAATACTTAAAAGTCAGGAGATGGCAAACTGTGGTCCATATGCCAAATCTGGCCTGCAGTATGTTTTTGTATGACTCTCAAGCTAAGAACTGTTGCTACATTTTTAAGAGATGTTTAAATAAAAGGAGAAGAATATATGACAGAGATAATATGTGGCATGCAATGCCTACAATATTTCCTACCTGGCCCTCTACAAAAAGTTTGTTCACTCCTATTTAAAATGATGTGCACTTAATTCTTACTTTTTATGTGAAAAAGATTCTTTCTGTAAAGGACTAAATTAAAGATACATGTGATCTGAAGAAAAAAGTGGTAGAACTAAAAAATAAAGAGAAATAGACAAATTTACAAGCATAGCTTGAGACTTTAACATACCTTTCTTGGCAATTGACAAAATAGGCAAAATATAGATTTGAATACCATGATTAAGTTGAATTAATTGAATATATGCAGAAAACTGCATCCAACAAATACAAAACATACTTTCAAATGCACATGGACAGTTTACCTAAAGTCTTCATATGCTAGGGTCAAAAAGCAAGTCAGATTTCAAATAACTGAAAACATATAGAATATGCTCTCTAAAAAATGAAATTAGGCTATAAATCAATAACAAAAAAGATAGCTAAGAACTACTCAATTGTATACACTTCTAAATATCCCATAAGTCAAAGAAGAAATGAAAATGGAAATAAGGAAATAATCTGAAATACATGATAATGAAAATATGACATAACAAATTTACTAAAGTAGGCTTTGTGTGAAATTTATAGCCTTCAATTTATATATCAAAAACAAATAACACTTGAAACTTAATAAGCTAAGCATGTGTGCCAATAGTTTAAACAAATAAAAAAATTAAAAGCAAAGAAAGTGAAGAAATGGTAAAGATAACTTATGCCAATCAAATTAAAAATATATAGTAGAAAGGATCAATAAGGTCAAAATCTGGTTCTTTGAAAATACCAAAAAATCAATAAACCCCTAGAGATACTGATAAAAAATAAATGAGGAAGGTAGAAGTAACCAACAATAAGAATGAGAAAGCACATCATCACAGATGCTACAGACATTACAAAATAGAGAATACCGTAAACAACTTTATTGTAACAAATTAGAAAATTTAGATGACATGGACAAATTCCTTCAACAAAATTAACTTATTAAACTGACACAGACAAAATAACAAAAAAGAAGTCCTGTATTTGTTAAAGAAAATTCCTCAATCCTAAGCCTATTTCCAAAGAAAACTACATGGATTCATTGGTAAATTATTCCAAACATTTAAGAAAGAAATAGTACCAGTTGTATCCAAACTCTTCCAGAGAATATAAAAAAAGATCACACTCATAGTGGCAAAACTAACATTGATATTAAAACCTAAGGAAAACATTACAGGAAAGGAATAAATTTAGGCCAGTCTCACATATGAACAAAAATGCAAAAATCAAAACCAAAATATTAGCAAATGAAATCCAGCAATACATAAACGGGATGCTATTTCACATCTAATTGGACTTATTCCTTAAATGCATGGGGAATAAATAAGTGTGTTAGGAGTACTAGCTAAAAACAGATTTAAATTAAGAAACAGTCTCATAATATAATATTCAAAATGCTAAGATTTCACTTGAAAATTACTCATCATACCAAGAACCAGAAAGACCTCAAACTGAATGAATAAAGATAATGAATAGATACCAACAGTGAGATGACAAGGATGTTAGAATTACCTGACAAAGATTTTAAAGCAGCCACCATAAAACTCCTTCCACAAGCAATTGCTGACTGTCTGGAAATAAGTGAAAAATATAGTCTTAGAAAAGGAACAG
This sequence comes from Piliocolobus tephrosceles, assembly GCF_002776525.5. NCBI lineage: Eukaryota > Metazoa > Chordata > Mammalia > Primates > Cercopithecidae > Piliocolobus > Piliocolobus tephrosceles. The sequence goes on along the minus strand of NC_045439.1, from coordinate 140,523,612 downwards.
AAAGTCTCCACAAAGAAACAGAATATATAAAAAGGAACCAAATGAAAATTTTAGGACTGAAAACTACAGTAACCTAAATACAGAATCCAGTGGATGAGATTAGAAGATAGAAGAATAGAAATTGCCCAATCTGAGCAAAAGAGAAAAAACAGACTAGAAAAGAGAACACAGCCTCAAGGACCTGTGAGACTATATCCAAAAAATCTAACATTTGTATTATCATAGTCCTAGACAAAGAGGAGGTAGGGGTCAAGGCTAAAACAAGTACACAAAGAAATAATGGCTGAAAGCTTCCTAAATCTGGCAATAGACATAAACCTACAGATTCAAGATGCTTTGCCAAACTAAAACAGAATAAACCTAAAGAAACCCACACCAAGACATATCACAGTCAAACTTCTGAAAACTAAAAATTGAGAACAAAAATTAAAAGCAGCAGGAGAAAAGCAACACCTTATCTACAGGAGAAAAACAATTCAAAAGCAGATCTCATCAGAAATCATGGAAGCCAAAAGCATGTGGCACAACTTTTTTTGTTTTTTTCCAAGTGCTGAAAGAAAAGAATTGTCAACTCAGAATCCTATACCTAGTGAAAACGTCCTTCAGGAATAAAGAGGGAAAGCAAGACATTCTAAGATTAAGGAAAATGAAGATAATTTTTCATTAGTATAATGACTCTAAAAGAATGGCTAAAGAAAATTCTCTAAACAGAAAGCAAATGATAAAGTTAAAAACTCTTGGGAACATTAGGAAAAAAGAAATAATATGATAAGCAAAAATAGGATAAAAGCAACAGACTTTCCTTTTCTTCTTTAGTTTTCTAAATTACATTTGATGGTTAAAACAAAAGTTATAACACTATATGACATGGCTCCAAATATATGCAGAGGAAATAAAAATGCAATTACCATAAGACCCAGCAATTATAGTCCTGGGCATTTATTCTAAAGAAATAAAAACATATGTGTATATAAAAACCTGTATACAAATGTTTATGGCAGCTTTATTAATAATAGCTCAAAACTGGATACAAACCATATGTCCTTCAACAGGTCAATGGTTTAACAACTGTGGTACATTCTAACATGGAATTCTGCCCAGCAATAAAAAGGAATAAACTATCAATATAAGGACTAAATTATCAATAATAGCAATAAAGTTATTAATGTAATTACATGTATTTATTAATATAACCTATTAACTAAAAGGAATAAACTATTAATACAACCTGAATGACTCTCCAGAGAATTATATTGAATGAAAAAAGCCAGTTCTAAAATTCACTGTATTAGATGAAATGGATGATTTAGAATTGTCCATTTAGAATCCATTTATGTAACATTCTTGAAATGACAAAATTATAGAAACACAGAATAGATTATTGGCTGCCAGGGATTAAGGGTGTGTAGGGCTGAAGGGAAGCAAGTATGGCTATAAAAGGGCACTATGAGGAATCCTTGTGGTAATGGAACTGTTCTATATCTTGCCTGCATCAATATGGTACTTGTGATATTATATTACAGTTTTGCAACATGTTACTATTGGGGAAACTCTGTAAAGAGTACAAAGGGTCTCTGCATTTTTTCTTACAACTACATGTGAATCTACCATTATCTCAAAATGAAAAGTAAACAAAACAAAACAAAAAAAACAGTAACAGTGAAATGCCAAGCCACAGGGTAGGAAAAATTATTTGCAATACATGTAACTGATAAAAGATTAGTACCCAGAATATCTAGCAATTCCTATAAATCACTAAGAAAAAGAAAGACAATCCAACTTCAAAAAAAAAAAAAAAAAAAGGGTTAAAGTCTTAAATCACCTTACAAGAGAGGATACTCAAATGACCAATATGCATTATCAAAACAACTTGCTCAATTTTACTGGTCATCAGGAAAGTAGAAATTAAACCCACAAAGACATACCACAACAGACTCTTCAGGATGGCTAAAGTTTTAAAAACTGAAGAAATATCAAGTGTTGACAAAGACAAATATTCTGGAACACTCATATACTGCCAGTAGGAAAATAAGCCAGTATAACCACGTTGGAAAAATGTTTGGCAGTATCTATTAAATCTGATCATATATAAACACTAAGACTCAGCAATTCCATTTTTTAATATATCTTCAATAGAAATGCTACATATGTGCATTAAAAGATACCTACATATGTGCATTAAAAGGCAAGAATTAATAATTAAGGCATTAAAAGTACAAGAATGCTCATAGTGACTGGGCACGGTGGCTCACGCCTGTCCTCCCAGGGCTTTGGGAGGCCAAGGTGGGTGGGTCACCTGAGGTCAGGAGTTCAAGACCAGCCTGACAAATATGTTGAAACTCTGTCTCTACTAAAAATACAAAAATTAGCTGGGCATGGTGGCGTGTGCCTGTAGTCCAAGCTACTCAGGAGGCTGAGACAGAATTGCTTGAACCCAGGAGGTGGAGGTTGCAGTAAGCTGAGATTGCACCACTGCACACTCCAGCCTGGGCAACAGAGTGAGACTCCGTCTCAAAAAAGAAAAAAAAAAAAAAAAAAAAAGAATGCTCATAGTAGTATTATTCCTAATAGCTCTATAGTATAAACCAATAAAATTCCCATCAACACTAGAATGAATACAAAATTGAAGCACATTCACAGATATTCATTCATATATTCATATATATTTATGCTTGATGCCTCTCTTTCCCTCATTCCTATTCAATAGTCAGTCCTCATGCTTCCACCAAAATATAACCTGAATTTGTTCACTTCTCTTCATCTCCATCGATACCATCCTCCTTATATCCACCATTATTTCTCACCTGGTTTACGGCAATAGTCATTTAACTACTGTCAAGCTCCCACTATGATTTGTTATCTGCAAAACAGTTACTAAAACATACATCATATCATCCCATACTCTGTTTAAATCCTTCAGTGGGTTCTCTCTGTTAGCAGAATTAAATGTAACTCTTCACTGTGGTTTGGAAGGCTGCCATGCTGATTCTGGTATAGTCTAAGGTATTTAAAAAGAAAGATCTTAAAGATACACTGAGTCGTTTAAATAAATTAAGAGTTCTTTATCTCTTGTACACAGTTCAAAGGAAGACCGTCCTGGGTTGGCAGGGCAGTTCTGCAAGACTCAGCATGGAGTTCCATCTCTGGCTCCAAAATGCGTGCCCAAGTTTCATCATCACATCTGCATCCCAGCTAGCCAGAAGAAGGAAAGGCAAAAGAGGGGCTATGCTTCTTTTCTCTAAAGAGCACAGTCCAGAACTTTTTCACTCTACTTCTGCTTAACATCTTCATTGTCCACAGCCTCCTAACATGGCACACCCAGCAGCAAGTAAGCCTGGGAAATGTCTTCAGTTAAAATGACATGTGCCGACCCACAACTCTATTACTATGGAGGTAGGGAAGAGTAAATATTGAGGACAACTCAGTCTTGGCTCTAGCCTACAGCACATAATCCCTCTCTACTTCTCCACCTTTATCTCTTCCCTTTTTCTCCCTTGCTCATGGTTTGGCCTTCTTGCTCATTCCCTCTTAGTCCTCAGGGCCTTTGCCCCTGTGCTGTCATATATCTAAAATGCTCTTCTCTAGATCTTTACATGACTGGCTTTTCTTCATCATCTGAATCTCAGCTCAAGCCTCCTATCTCTTCTGAGAGACATTCCTTGACCCTTCTCTCACAAGCAAAGTAGCCCCCTCCTTATCATTCTCTAACCCATATTGTTTTATTTCTAGCGTTTATCACTAGCTTAAATTCTCATTTACTTATCTGCTTATTACCTGTCTCCCTCTAGAATATAAACACCATGAGAACAGAACCATTGTCTGACATTTTCTGCTGGATCTCCAGCACCTAGACGCTACTGTGGATAAAACAATAACTCAATAAATATTTATTTGTTTTTAAATATTAGGAAAAAATTATTTATATAACAAATAATTAAATATGAATTAATTCAGCCAAAGCCTATCATTATTGACTGGGAAAACTGCAGCCCAGAGAAAGTAAATGGTTTGCCCAAGATTCTACAACGAGTTACTAGATTCCCAGGTCGGTGCTTCTCTCTAGCATCCTATTTCATCCAGTATTTTCTTTGAAATCTTCTTCCATTATCTCAGCCCTCAGCAATTATTACTCTGAACTCCTGTGGCACTAGACTTTAACATCCATTTGGTTTTTGTTCCATGTTACTTTGTATCGTTATTTATCTTTATTATATCGATCTTGTTTCCCCAGCCAAACTGTAAGCCCTTTGAAAATACGAACCTTCTAACACACACAGAGAACACAGGCCCTCGATATGTAATTTACAAAGATGGCTAAAGTTAATTTATTTTTATTTATTTATTTATTTTTTTGAGACGGAGTTTTGCTCTTGTTGCCCAGGCTGGAGTGCAGTGGCATGATCTTCACTCACTGCAACCTCTGCCTCCCGGGTTCAAGCAATTCTCCTGCCTCAGCCTCCCAAGGAGCTGGGATTGCAGGCATGAGCCACCACGTCCACTAATTTTGTATTTGTAGTAGAGACAGAGTTTCATCATGTTGTCCAGGCTGGTCTCAAACTCCTGACTTCAGATGATTCACCTGCCTCGGCCTCCCAAAGTGCTGGGATTACAGGTGTGAGCCTGTACCCGGCCCAGTTGATTTATTTACAAAAGTGAAACTCAGGATGATTACAACTTTCATCTTGTCCTATTATTGAGGACAAAAGTTGGCTACTAGAAGGCTAGATTTGGGGCAGAGATAATTTCTGTGTGTCCCCAACTGAACAGACATGCAAGAGTGTCTTACCTGCAGTTGGAATCTTACGTGCTTCATCAAAACTGTGCAGGGGAGCTGCTCTGGGTGTAATGGGTGGATTCTGAAAGGTAATCCTTGCTGTTGGTGGAATCAGCCCTCGTTCTATCATACTTAAAATCCCTAAAAGGAAACATTAATAGAATGTGAGTTTAATTCCAAGCAATTCCACAAAGTCAGAGCTCTATAAATTTCACAAGTGTAATTTACTCCATTCATCATCTTATTTGTGAGGGTACATCTAGTGCCTTAATCCTTTGCATGAAAAAATAGCTATAATACACATTCATTTAAATGTAATATTTTAACCCAAGGAAAAATGTCATTTCCAATGGCACTAATATGAAATAAAATCACACTAAAGTAATTTCATTTTAAGGTGGAAATATAATTTCAAGGCAAACTAAAACTTCTTTATACTTATGGTATTTTCAGTCATTGGTAATACTATTGCTCTTTTTAAAATTCAGAGAAATCAGGCACACATTCTTAATAACTAAGGATATCCTTTGTTCCAAAAGAAGGAAATCTGTGTACTTGAAACCATGCCCCTGTTGTATAATCAGTCATGCTTTATAAAATAAGGAGTTATTTTCAGACATTTCTCATATCACCAGAAGATATTAATGCTCAGATAGGTTATTTTGATACAACTGGACAAAATGGTTAGTATTAATGTAACTAATTCACAATTCCTAGCATTCATACTGTGTTACCATGGCTGGTGCCAAATCTTTTAAAGGATAAGAGACATCATTAAATGAATAAACAAATGAATAAATCAATGAATGATTGACCAAAGCCTGCTGTTAGAGGGAAAAGTTTTGTTAAGGTGGATCTACTATATTGAAACCAGAAACCTAGAAACTTGGGGACGACTTGCAATAAATTTATGGTAGGGCTTCAGTTTTTTCTTGTTCTTTTACATAATAGAAAGTAAGTAAAGAACTTTGGGTCTCAACAAAATCCTAGAATACAAACTGTGTATTCAAGTTGGCCTAAGTTGAAGAATTTGGCACACAACTTGGTCCCTTCTAAGAGGAACCAATATTATTTCCATTTACCTTATGACCTCTATACTATATTACTATTAAGAATGTTAGTCTAGTGTTATAGGAATTCAGCAGAATGATCACTGAAGGGTTGGAGAGCTGAAAAATAGCTCACTTGTAAAACAATGATTCCAAAGAGAAATCTTCAGTTTACTTACTGCAGAATCATTTAGGGGAAGAATTTATTATTAAAAGCGAAGATTCCTGGGCCCCAACTCAGACCTGTCCAAACTTCCGAGGACAGGGCCTGGTAATCTGCATTACTGAAGGCTCCAGGAGATATTCATGTGCACTGAAGTTTGAGAACCACTAGAATTGGGGCCCAGTAACATATACGTTAAATAAGCACTCTAGGTTAATCTTTTGTACTCTTAACACTTTAAAACTACTGATGTGGGCCGGGCTCGGTGGCTCAAGCCTGTAATCCCAGCACTTTGGGAGGCCAAGACGGGTGGATCACGAGGTCAGGAGATCGAGGCCATCCTGGCGAACACGGTGAAACCCCATCTCTACTAAAAAATACAAAAAACTAGCCAGGCGAGGTGGCGGGCGCCTGTAGTCCCAGCTGCTCAGGAGGCTGAGGCAGGAGAATGGCGTAAACCCGGGAGGTGGAGCTTGCAGTGAGCTGAGATCCGGCCACTGCAATCCAGCCTGGGCGACAGAGCAAGACTCCGTCTCAAAAAAATAAAAAATAAAATAAAATAAAATAAAATAAAACTACTGATGCAGAGTATAACACTTTAGGACCTTTTTGAAATTAGTACTTCGGGTTTTAATTTTTATAACACTAGATTGAACTACTTTAAAAATCTTGTTAAGACTAATTATTTGTCCTCACAAATACTTTCCACCTATAAATATCAAATTTCATTTCCAAGAACTCTGCCTGTTTTGCAGATGTGAAAAACAGGTCTCCTTATAATTCAGTATATTTTCATTTCAAGAGTCAGTTTCATTCTCTGAGAATTCTGAAGACTATAAGCACGATTTCAACCCGTGCTTTAGTGCTGGTTGAAGCAATCATCTTAATTTCAGACAAACACATATGTGTGTCCATCTACTATTGGAAGGAAAAAGTTAAGACTTTGGAATAAGCAGAAGAGATTACTGAGTATCTTTTCATTGAAATGCTGGAACCTCTGAAGATTATCTGACCTATAGTCGTACAGGACTCTGTATGCATCTTTGTTTTGTTTTGCTTTTTCAGAGACAAGGTCTCATTCTGCTGATCAGGTTGGAGTGCAGTGGCACCATCATAGCTCACTGCACCCTGGAATGCCTGGGCTAACGTGATTCTCCTGCCTTATCCTTCCAAGTAGCTGAAACTATTGGAATAGCACCATCACATCTGGCTTTTTTTTTTTTTTTAAATGTAGAGACTAGGTCTCACTATATTGTCCAGGCTATCTTGAACTCCTGGCTTCAACCAATCTTCCTGCCTTGGGCTAGCAAGGTTTTGGGATTACAGGTGTGAGCCACTGTGCTAGGCTGCATCTTTGTTTTTAACTGTCCATTTTATAATTCCATAAAGATTAAGGTTCATTTGTAGAAATCTGATAAGAATGTCACTAATTCTTGTTTATACACATGCAAATTTAAATTCTTACATGTGGAAGGACAAGTCCCTGCAAAGCCAGTTTTGCATCCATTTGCAAATTTATTTAAATACTCTCGATTTATACACGTATCTATTTGGATTGTCCTTTGAATTTACTGTAACATCTTGCTAGTTCCCTCAATTAATAAGTTAATAAAGTCTTTGACATGTGTTCATTTTATATTTATATAAGAGTCATAACTTTACTTTTGAAAAAATCATCCTTTAACAGTTTTGGAGTTCCCACTGAGATGAGCAAAAAGGTCACCTGAAATCATCAGAAATGATGTATCTCACAGGAAGCCAAGCCCAGGCATGATTTTTCTTGGCCCCCACAGGTTAATTTAAAGTTTCTTATTTTTCTAATTTTAATTTTACTCTCTATCAATTTGTTTTTCTTTTTCATTCATTTATGGATGGCAAGTTATTCCCTGTTGGCAGCTGCCGTGATTGGGAATTTGGTGATCTCTGGAAATGATCTAATGTCTTATAGAGGGTATAGTTTGTTAGTTTTTGTCCATCTGTCTATTTTGAGCTCAAATTAGGAATTTCTTATTCACAAGGAAGGAGAACAACTCTTTGATATCTGGACTGGTAAGCTTTTTGTGTTTTTATTTTCTCTTTCTCTTTTTTTTCTTTTTCTTTCTTTTCTTTTCTTTTCTTTTTTTTTTTAGACACTCTGTAGCCCAGGCTAGAGTACAGTGGCATGATCTCAGTTCACTGCAACCTCCGCCTCTAGGGCTCAAGCCATCCTCTTGCCTCAGCCTTCTGAGTAGCTGGGACTACAGGTTCACCACCATGCCCAGCTCATTTTGTATTTTTTGTTGCGGTTGGGGTTTTGCCATGTTGCCCAGGCTGGTCTCGAACTCCCGGACTCCAGCAATCTGTCTACCTTGGTAGCCTCCAAAGTGCTGGGATTAGAGGCATGAGCCACTGCGTCTGGCCACTGTGTTTATTCTCTATTTATCTGTGGCTGAAATGGTAGAATTGAGGATATACACTCTATCCGTATGTCTTTGTATCTGTAATTCAGAAAGTTCCTTATCTCACATTGTGAGTGTAGAAGGTTTTCCTGTCTCCAGATGGCATTAATAAATTAGATCATAAAGGCTCTTAAAGGAATTCTGTTCTGATTGGCTTGTGGAGATACCTAAGTGCTTATATAAATTGAATATTCATAAAATTACCAAAAACAAAGAAATCAAACTTGTAATACTTTGAATGTGCTCCCTGGACCTCCCAAATTCAGAAACTCTCATTCAGTCTGTACTTTTCATGGCAATATAGTAATTTACATAGCTTCGATGCTGTTCTCTTTATACTAAGATATAATTAGAAAAATCACTATTGAGCCAACGCCTTGCCTAGAATTTCATATTTGAGAATAATGTTTATTTAATCAGGTATAACAAGTCACTTTTTTTTTTTTTTTTTGAGATGGAGTATCTCTCTGTTGCCCAGACTGGAGTGCAGTGTCATGATCTTGGCTCACTGCACCTCTGCCTCCTGGGTTCAAGCAATTCTCGTGCCTCAGCCTCCCGAGTAGCTGGGATTACAGGTGCCCACCATCACACCTGGCTAATTTTTGTATTTTTAGTAGAGATGAGGTTTTGTCATGTTGGCCAGGCTGCTTTCAAACTCGTGACCTCAGGAGATCTGCTCGCCTTGGCCTCCCAAAGTGCTGGGATTACAGGCGTGAACCACTGTGCCCGGTCAACAAGTCACTTTTAAAGAATCAAGGTTGAGCCGGGCGTGGTGGCTCAAACCTGTAATCCCAGCACTTTGGGAGGCCGAGACGGGCGGATCACGAGGTCAGGAGATCGAGACCATCCTGGCTAACACGGTGAAACCCCGTCTCTACTAAAAATACAAAAACTAGCCGGGCGAGGTGGCGGGCGCCTGTAGTCCCAGCTACTCCGGAGGCTGAGGCAGGAGAATGGCGTAAACCCGGGAGGCGGAGCTTGCACTGAGCTGAGATCCGGCCACTGCACTCCAGTCCGGGCGAAGAGCGAGACTCCGCCTCAAAAAAAAAAAAAAAAAAAAAAAAAGAATCAAGGTTGATACGTTATAGAGCCAATGCTTACAAAGTCCTCCCAGAAAAACTAGCCTGGTATATGGCTTACATGATTTTCAGCCTTTTAAGTGGTAAGGAAGGTTACATGCTATAGCCCCAAGAACTTTAAGATACTTGGAGGACTTCTAGAAGAGAGAAATTTACCCAAATTTATAGGTCCTGCAGTTGAAATCTGATGAACAGAGTTTCTTGGGCTTGATTTCCTAGCCTTGGGATAGCAAATAATAGGGGATTTTATTCAGGCTGAGATTCCCTACAAAAGCTTCCAACAAAGCAAATTTAAGGTAGTTTATATGGTAATGAACATTTTTGCTCCACCTATGTAAATTATCAGGCCAAACCTACTGAGACCAGCCTTATTCTGCGAATTTTTGGTTTTTGAGATTGTTTTGGTCAAAAGGGGAAAAGATTATAATATATTTTTTTAAGTTTTAGAATAAGCAAATGGGATCACTGGATACCCTTTTAATAGAGTCCTGAAATCTCCAGTGAATATCTAAGCCTAGCCTTTGATTAGGCTAGTTACGACACTGTAGATATTGAGGTTACTTTGTAAATAACTGATCATAAAGCAAATAATTCTTTTTTTTTTTTTTTGAGACGGAGTCTTGCTTTGTCACCCAGGCTGGAGTGCAATGGCACAATCTCAGCTCACTGCAACCTCTGCCTCCTGGGTTGAAGCAATTCTCCCACCTCAGCCTCCCGAGTAGCTGGGACTACAGTTGTGCGCCACCACACCCAGGTAATTTTTGTATTTTTAGTAGAGACAGGGTTTCACCACGTTGGCCAGACTGCTCTCGAACTCCTGACCTCAAGTTATCCGCCAGTCTTGGCCTCCCAAAGTGCTGGGATTACAGGCGTGAGCCACCACGCCCAGCCAAGCAAATAATTCTTATCTATAGACATGAAAATAATTTCTGTCTGGTGAAGGGGAATTCTCCTCATGGGAAATCCAATTTTGCATTTATTTGCAAATTTATTTCAATATTCCTGAGCTACAAATGTGTCCATTCTTTGGATTCTCTTTGAACCGGTTGTTAACTGATGAATTAAATAAAAATCTTTGACCTGTGTTCATTTTATGTTTGTATGACAGTCGTGATTTTAGCTGTTTTTGAAAGTTATCCTTTAACACCATTGTTTTATTAAATCCTCATCCATGTTTAATAAAACACCATGTTTTATTAAATCCACTCTTTCCTGTTGAATAGATTAAGAATTAGAAGTTCATTCATTCTGTCATTCATTTAACTAATAAAGCGCCTATTAGGTGTCAAGAACTATTCTGTGGGCTGGGGATGCAGTGGCGAACCAGAAAGACGTCATGGAGCCTCTAGTGGTGAAGAAGATATTAAATATATTTAAAATAAATATATTATGATAAACTGTGATAATCTCTGAAGGAAAAGGACAGGTGCTTGAGGAAGTGACCCTTACTGGCAGAGGAAAAGGCACTTGTGAAGGCCTGATCTGCAAATGTGCTTGGCCTGATAAAGATTAGAGAGAAGGCCTAGGTGGCTAAGTATAAAGACAGCTGAGTGGGATGAGAAATGGAGATGTAGGTGAGGGCCAGATCAAGTACGCCTTGTTCATAGAGTTCAGAGTTTATTCTAAGACAGAGAGCAATTTGCCTCAGGTCACAGAGCCAAGCTGAAATTTGGTCTATGTAATGTAAAACTTGTATTCTTAACCATTTGGAGGGGTGGGGCAAAGCTTTCTTTTTTGGATTTAGCCAGGTATTCAAGAAAAAGTAGGAAAGTTTAAAGTTCATTTTTCAAAATGATTCTCTCTTCTGCATGCTATTAGTCTTTCACCTCATTCTGGACCTGTGTAGATCTGGAGTGAGGCTTAAACAACATTTAAGGGCATTAGAAACACCTAAAAAAAAAATAGACATTGTATTTATATTTCTGTGGTTTGTGGCTTTCTGACATTCATAGTGTCTTGCACAATACCAGATATATTGCAAGTACGCAATATATGTCGATTAATTTATTAATCCCTAATATTATGGTAGGCCATGTGTTCTCATGAAGATAATTTAGAAATGAAAATGTAATTTTTTTTCTGGATGAAGTTGCCAAAATTCTAGATTTACCTTTATCTTGTGGCAATTTTTTATTGTCTCTATTGCTAAAGCATAGTAGAGAGATAGATAGACAGACAGACAGAAGGATATATCGATTCATTCATTCATTCACTATTTCATTCATCCTAATTTGGTTCAGGAAGAATATAAGATGGTATTAAAGCAAGAAATGGGAACACTCTGCTGGTGTTATTTAGTATTTCCAGGAAGTAAATATTACATAAGCTAACTAGAAAGCAAATGTCACAAAGATTGCTGAACAATGGTTTATAAATATTAAAGTTGTGAGCTTAACAAATCCAGAGACTTATAATAATCTCAGGTTATCTACCACCAGCAGACAGAGGATGCAGTAGCTAGAAGCTGGAGAACTTTGGATTTCCAGGTGGCAAAAGAACCTTTGGGAACCAGCTTTGGGTCCTAAATATTCCAGACCAATGGACAGAAAGTGAGATAAGAAGTAATTAAAGACCATCTCACTAAATTATATTTGAGATAGGAAAGGGATCCACTTAGGCATTCTTTAACACTTTGGTCAATTAAATTAAATACCAGAGATGGCTACACTTAGGACATTCAGTATTTGGTCACTTGTTTGCTTATTCTTTCATTTTCTTATTCACTCAACCTACACTTACTTAGTATCTACAAAATGCTGGATATGGTTCTAGGTGCTAGAGATACTGAGACAAAGATGAAATCCTTTGCTTAAAAACAAAATCCACTGGTTTCACAAGACTAGAGTTTAGACTAAAACATGCATAGTTTAAACACTAATTACATTAATTCTGGCTTCATATTTCCTTATAATAGGATATTGAAATACATTTTTAAAATGCTACCAGAATAATAATATATCAGAAATGATCTGCTCAGAAACGTAATAAACTCTAATGCTATCACATAAACACAATGATCATTTTAATAGGTAATAACACCATCTATATTTAATATAATCAATATTAAATAAAATTTAATTTAATATAATCAATATTAAATCCATAGAATGATGAATTTTAAAGGTGGAAGGGACTCTAGTGATTGTCTTGTCCAACTTTTTGATTTACAGAGCAGGAAACTCAGACCAGAGTGTGGACCTGACTTGTCTGAGGTCACCCAGGAGAATCAGTAGGTGAGCCAGAGTCCAAATTCAGGCCTCCGATCCTACCTCAATGCTCTTTCTCTTAAGTTCCTAAACACATAAAATGGCTATCGAATCACTAACCTTTGCGGGCATCTGCTTGTAAGACTGGTATAGGAGTGAAATAGGGATCTGTGCGATGAGAAGATGGCAGAACCGTGAGGTTGGATACGGTAGACCCTTTGATTAACTTTGGAACCTTTACCTAGATAATCAAAAATTTGTTTCAGCAAACATTTCTGCCTTCACAGTGAACACAGTTTTCTTCTTGTAAACAATAAAGTTATGAATAGTTGCATTAAGTTTTAATAAAGTAGCAATATCAGCTCCAATTTTATTGCTCATGAATACTCTGTGCTATTGTCTACTACTGTCAGGAGTTTGTGTAATTTAAAATAGTTAATTAAATCCAATTAACATGTTGTGGTTTCCACTATATAAAGTCAACATAGTAGTTAATAAAAGAACTATTAAGATTTTGTTCAATTTTAATGACTACAACATAAAAATGCTAAATCTTGACAGAGGAGGTTTTGAATACCGCAAAGTTTTGTACCAAAAAATTTCCCAGGAAATAAATGTTAGAGTGTTAATGTTAAAAAAAAAAAACCTGGAAGAATTAAGAGATAAACATATCAATCAATATTAATCCTAAGTAGATTTTTTTGCAGATCTCAGAGATGGTTACAAAGACACAATATCTGGATTAATTATAGAAGATAATTACTTTTCCTAAAGTCATAAAATGTTTTTATTACAGTTACGAAATATGAATTGTTTCTATTAAATGGTTTCTAGATTTTAAAGATTACATATATTACATATAAATCACATTTGATTGTATAGTCCAACTACACTATTTTTACCTTTATTATAGGAGTTTATGAATTACCTGGGTTCTCTCAGCAGGGAAGATGCAACTGTTTGGTATTTATAGACTGAATTTTCAAGTTATTTTCCAAACATTAATTAATTTGCATAACTTCCAAGGGAACTAGGTAACAGTTTGCTATTTAACTAATAAAGAACTTAAGACATAAAGATTAGATTTGTTTCAGGCCATACAGTATACTAGATATGCACAGATTATTCAATCTGAAATTAATCTGATTTTACATTAGTAAAATTTGCCATTGGACTCAGTGGCACAATACCTTATTGCCATTAAAGTCATAGTGACTTTAAGGAAAAACAAAGGGAAAGCTTCATCAAGACCAGGGGGAGAAAATCACTTTACAAAATAAGTATCTATTAGCTGAGAAATGTCTGGACAAAGGGTTAGGGCCCCCACTGCCAGGATGTGGTAACATCATGAATATCAAACACTTTGATGATGTTTGGTAAATAAATATAAATAGTATTTTGAATAGGAAAGAATAGACTGTTAGTGCAATCTGTGTCTCCTCAGGTGAGTCAGAAGGGGAAAGGGAGGTGCTACCAGCCTCACTTTAATGAGAGTGTGGGACTCATAAGAAAATCTATTTATTATGAGACTTTGGTCTTCCTGATCCACCTTGGTTTCTTGCCCTCATCCTCAGCTCTCCTCTCCCCACCTCATCTCCAGACATGAGTAGCTTCCAGGATCTCCTCCTAATCAGGGAGGCTGAGATATCCAATGCACTGTGCTCTAGAAGGCATGTACATAGCTGAGGAAATTCAATATCAAAAGTGGCAGGGTCTCCACTTGTCTGATTGATATAGGGGTCAGTGAGACAAAGGTAAATCGGAGGAGGAGAGAAAGATTCAACTTAAATAAACCTGTCAAGCACTGTGATGATGTAAAATATAGGCTTGGCAGTTTCAGGACACAGAGCATAATTTATCTGGATTTTCTGAAAGCCTTTGACAAAGAACACCTGACAACCTGCTCTAGCAAGCTAAAGCAGCAGGATCCAACATAAAACACAATATAAAGGATGACACAAAGGAGAGGAGAGTAGGCAGGTGATGTTCAAACTCCGTCAGGCAATCAGCACATTCATAACACTGCTTTAATTGTTTCAAACCAGATCGAAGAACTATGCTGAAAAGGCAGTGAGGTGACTGTGTGTGTAGTGTGTGTGCGTGCACGTGTGTGTATGTGTTGGGGAATGGAAGGTAGTATTTTCGTTGACAGAAATAAATCCCTCAGATAGCGTCAGATAGGAAACATCTGCCCACTCTGCTGTCCTGTTCCATGGTAAGGATAACCACTTCTGCGTATGCTTGGTTGCAGGGTGAAGGAATGAAACGACCTTCAGCATTTACTGAGCACTTACTATATAACACTAACTTTAACACGATGAGCATTAAATTTCATGAGCAATGGAAAAGCTAAGGGCTGTAGGAGTATAGAAGAGGGAGTAATTAACTCTGCCTGCTTGTATTGCAGAAGGCTTTGCAGCGACTCTCAGCCCTGGCTGTACATTAGAATCACACAGGGAGCTTTTAAAAAGACTGCTGCCTGGGCCCCAACCCTGGGCAATTAACTCAGAATAGGTGGGCTGAGGCCTGGGCCTCAGTATTTCTAGAAAGCTCCCAAGGTGATTCTGCTGCACAGCCAAAGTTAAGATGTACTGCAGTAAGTGATATTTAAATTGCATCTTAAAGAAAGAACTAAATTATATCAGGTGGAGAAGAGGATGCAGTTATAGGTAGAAAAAGTGGTAGCAGTGGTGCAAAATAGCATGTTTTATGCATAAAGATTTCACTGATGAGGAGGAGCTCTATGTGACTGGAGTATAGGGTATGGGTATGAGGAGGGTAGGATGGGGGAATGAGACTGGAAAGGTAGACTGAAACTGATGCAAATTAAAGAAACCAGCTTTATGAATGTGCTGATCGCCTGAAAGGATTCAAATATCATCTGCTGTGGCTGCTTCTTTTTGTCATGCTTCTTTTTATTATATTTTATTCTGCAACCATACTTTGTTGTTTGTATAATATGATATAATATAAATCGTATTATAAATAGAACAATGTCCCTTCTAGCTAGTTTTTCATTATTATTTCCTCAACTGGAATTCGGAATTTTATCACTTGATGTTAAATCTTCTATAATAGCTTAAAAAAATTTTTTTGAGACAGGGTCTTACTCTGTCACCCAGCCTGGAGTTCAGTGGTATGATCACAGCTTATTGCAGCCTTCACCTCCTGAGCTCAGGTGATCCTCCCACCTCGGCCTCCCAGGTAGCTGGGACCACAAGTGTGCACCAACACACCTGGTTAATTTTTTGTGTTTTTTTGTAGAGACAGGGTTTCACTATGTTGCCCAGGCTGGTCTTGAACTCCTGAGCTCAAGCCATCCTCCTGCCTTGGCCTCCCAAAGTGTTGGGATTACAGGTATGAACCAATGCACCCGGCCGAAAATTTTTGAAAATGTAAAAAATATAGAAAAGCTTAAAGAAGAAAACAGCAATCATATTCCTATCAGCCATAATTAACTACTGTTAATATTTTGGCATATTTGCTTCCAATGTTTTCAAATAGGAAAACCACTCTATTTTATTATTTTGGTAAAAATGATGTATGCCCATTATAAAGATTTCAAGCAGTGTAGAAATACAAAAGACAAAAGTTTACGAAATCAAGGCAAATATCATCAGGTGATCCATCATCCCTGACATCTTTAGAATGATTAATACATCCTCGTATAAAAAATAGGACTTATGTTATTAATTTTACATGAGGAAAAAAGGCTGCATTAAACCTAACACATTACTAAACTTCAAATAAATATTTCTTTACCACAAGATTTCTCTGAATTAAAAATGATGCCTCTTCAAGGTCTGGCAAATTTTTCCTTAAAGGGCCAAATAACAAATATTTTAGGCATGAAGGCTCTGTTCAGATCTGTTGTTTTGTAGTTAAAAGCAGCAGGCAGACAATGTGTAAATAAATGGGTGAAGCTGTATGCTGTGGTCTGAATGTTAGTGTCCCCCCTAAATTCACATGTTGAAACTTAATCACCAATGTGATACTTTTAAGAGATGGGGCCTTTGGAAGGTGGTTAGGTCATGAGGATGGAATTGTCATGAATGGGATTATAAAAAGAGACCCCAGAGGGCTGCCATGTCCCCTCCATCATGTGAGGACACAGAGAGAAGGTGCCATCTATGAACCAGGAAATAGGTCCTTACCAGACACCAAATTTGCCAGCAGCTTGATTTTGGACTGCTCAGCTTCCAAAACTGTGAGAAATAAATTTCTGTTGTTTATAAACCACCCAGTTTATCGTATTTTTGTTGTGACAGCCAAAATGGACAAAAACTTTATTTACAAAAACAGGTGGCCCTCAAGCAGTAGTTTGTGGACCCCTGCTCTAGAGTTAAATAAAGCTGATTCTGAAAAACGTTTAGATCTATTTACCACATGATTTCATTTTGGATACTATATCTTAGCTTCAAATGGTGAGAAAATCAGAACTCTCTTGATGCCCTGATCTCCACTCCCTCACCTCCCCAATCTTGATTGTATCATTATTTTTATACCATCCAGATTTATAATGTTCCCATTCTGTTTTGGTACTATAATTCTAAGATTGCTTAGTATCAGTTCTACATGTAAACGGGTCCAGTGCTCACAAATAGTTCATTTGTCATGGATTCTCTGCTTGAGCTCTTTGATTGATCTCTTAATTGGCTAGCTTTGGTTATCAAGTAGTTTTTCCCAACAAGTGTTCATGTGTACTTTACTAGAATTAACGCAAGTTATATTTGAATTACATCTGGGGTCATTCTTTCTTTTCACCAAATTTTGTAGACATTGCACCATTTTCTTCCACAATGAGAATTATTGTGAAGTCTGACAGCCATCTGCTTTTCCACCCCTGGTAGGTGATTTACTTTCTTTTCATCTGGATGTCTGAAGCATTCTTTCTCTTTGAAATCCAAATATTTACCTAAAAAATATTTGTAGAATAGTACATCCTGAGTTTCAGCTGAGTACATGGCTGTCCACTTACAGAATACATTTCCCAGCATCCCCTGTGGCTAAATATGGACAAATGACCAAATTCCAGTCAATAAGGTGTAAGCAGAAATGATCTGTATGACCTCTGGGTCATGTCCACAGAGTGCTTGGCAGTACTATCATCATCCTTCCTGTGGGTTGAAATGTAGGTATGGAGAGGAGCCAGCTTCCACCTTCGGGATTAGAATGTCCTGTAACTACTGTAATGAGGAGCTGATGGAGATCAAGATGAAAAAAACCATATCTTGAATGACTGTGTGGAGCAGAGCTGTCCTGCCAGTCTTGGACTTCTCACTCGTGGACTGTTTTGAGAGTGATAAATAAATTAATTTATTTAAGTCATTATATTTTTGGATTTCTTTGTTATAGTTTGTACCAAACTAATAGGTATATCTATTAGCTTCTAATTAACCTCCTTTGTCTTTTTCTTCTGCATTTACTGTACTTACAGTCTTTTCTCTATGTCAGTATTTTAATATTCAGCAATGTTTGTTATGTTCATTGTATTTATAGTTTATTTATGAGTTCCATAAAGTATTCTGGTATTCAATTTCTTTCCTTATATCTGCAATCTCCCTTTTTTTATTCTGCTATTTTATCATCTCATGTTTGAGCTCATTTTAATTAATCTATGTTCTTATTAGGTTGTAGCATAATGTGAAGAAATTGTGAGAAAATTCCTTCTGTTCCTTCATTTATGTTGTTTCTACATTAGACTTTGTCTTTTGCAGCCCATAATTCCCCCTTCCATTTCCCCTCCCTTGCTTTCGTTAGCTGTGGGTGAAATACTGACTTGGAGAAAATGCAAAGACCACAGGAAATCCGTATAGTGAGCATATCATTTCTTTTTCCCTTGTGCATACTTGGGTAGCTCTGTCCAGACATTCTACTTGCTGTGATGTAGAATCTCCTCCCCCATTATTTGGTACCAGTGTGTGATCTCTCCCAGCAACATGTGAGAACTGAGCATTCTGGGTTTTTTCTACCTTTCTGTTACCTGAGGGCTCGGAGGGGGGAAGCCTCTGTCGAGGTATGCAGTCCTTGTTAAAGTTTTTAGGCTCTCTTGCCTCTCTTCAGATCTTGATAAACATCCTCTATCAGGGCTTGCTTACTTAGTTGAAGATAAGGCCATCTCTCCCTACCTTCAACCCCCAAGCACTCTGGAATATTTTCATAGAGTCCTGAAGACTTTACTTTTCTCAGAAAGTGTCAGACACATTATATACTTTCCAATTTCACGCTTCTTAAAAGTCTCTGTAGTCAGAAGACAGAAAAAATAAGGATGTCTGCTTGATTGTCTTCTTTCCAGATTTTGCAGTATTTTTGAGAATCTCAGTATTTTTACAATTTGCTGGTAGTACCTGGAGGGTCGGGATAGGTTAGGATTCGAGCTATGCTGTACCTCTCTACTTTGCTCCCACATCTTCTGCTTAGTGAATTTGTGCTCAACCTGGATGATCATATTCGGCAACCCTGCCCCAACCCCCTCCCCATATTATGGAAGAGGAAAACTAAGAAACAGAAAGGAGAAATAGTCAAAGCATACAGTTTATCAATTTCAGAGGCAGAATGAAAAATGCAAGTCACTGCTTCATGGCCCAGTGGGGCTTGTTTGTTTGTTTTTTACTGTACTTTCTTAGTTTCTGATGCTTTCACCAAGCACAGCTTAGGTCACTAGCTCTACCCTTATGTCCTACCACTCTGCCAGCTTTCTCAGTTCTTTCTTGGTGCCACTTAACTTAGCTACAGTAGGAGTCTCAATTCCTCTTGGTCAGGTTTAACAGCATTCTTGGAGACAGAAGAAAATTCCCTGGGGAGGCATCTATAGTAAAGGCAAGAATCTTGGGCTTGGAGCACTGGATTGGATTCCTAGCTCTGTCACCTAATTAGCAAAGTGCAGAGTGTATGTTATTTAACTTCTCTGAGTCTGTTTTATCTTCTGTAAAACAGGAATCCTCTTATCTACAGTGCAAGTAATTTTTTTGTAAAAGATCTGTTTCTGGAAGCATTTCATAATTCTGAACTCACATAATTCAAGACAGGCAAAGAATGGCAGGTATGGCAAAGACTGCTGGCTGACATCCAATGTAGTACTTAGCCAGAAATTATATCTCCCAGACTGCCCTGCAGCTTTCTGTGGCTTTCAGACAAGGTTCTGGCCAGTAGTATAGGAACCTATTGACTCTGCTGACTGAAATAAAGACATGATGGTGGGAGGTGAGTAGCCACCTGAGATCACAAGATGCCTGTCCAGGAGGTCAGAGCAGTCAGATGGAAAGTGTGTATGGACCTGACATTGTAGAACTGTCAGATGAGCCACAAACTGCTACGCTCAAACTGTTAACTATGGTTGTATTTAATCTATTATTATTTTCTATATTTTCAGAACTCATATACTAAATAATACAGGACACACACACACATATAATTCACTATATATGTGTATGTGTGTGTGTGTATGTATATATATGTATAAAATTCACTCAAATTTGAATTATTTCAACCTTTATGTATAAGGCCAGAATTTGGCTGGGTGCAGCAGCTCATGCCGGCAATCCCAGTGCTTTGGGAGGGTGATGTGGGAGGATTGCCTAAGGCCAGGAGTTCGAGACCAGACTAAACAACATAATGAGATCCAGTCTCTACAAAAAATAAAAAAAATTATCTGGGCATACACCTGCAATCTCAGCTACTTGGGAGGCTGAGTGAGGTGAGAGGATTGCTTGAGCCCAGGAGTTTAAGGCTGCAGTGAGCTATAATTATGCCACTACATTCCAGCCTAAGTGACAGAGAGACCCAGTTTCTAAAAAAATAAAATAAAAATAAAGCAAGAATTTATTATTTTATATCATGATATTTTGAATTTATAGAATCCCATTTTACATAAAATTCACCATCACTGTTTTTCCATAAGGCTATTGTGAGGAATTAATGAATTAATATACAGAGATGTACTGCATAAATTATTTTTCACACCAGGAATGGGTTTTTTTCCATGTAAACATTTTATTGAAGTGCAACATTTTTTTCTTTCTTTCTTTTTTTTTGAGACAAGGTCTTGCTCTCTTGCCCATGCTGGAGTGCACTGGTGTAATCACAGCTCACTGCAGCCTTGACCTCCTGGGCTCAAGCAATCCTCCTACCTCAGACTCTTGAGTAGCTGGAACTACAGGTGCACACCACCAGGCCAGGGTAATTTTTGTATTTTGTGCAGAGATGAGGTTTCACCATGGTGTCCAGGCTAGTCTTAAACTCCTGGGCTCAGGTGATCCTCCCACCTCAGCCTTTGAAAGTGCTGGGATTACCAGTGTGAGCCACCATGCCCAGCCACCATATTCAATTTTTAAAAGGCAAAAGTGATGAATTGTTACCAAGTGACACTGTGGGTAACTAGTATCCAAAGCAAGGAGTAAAGTATTACAGCACCAGAAGCCCCTCTTTTGCTCCCTCCCAGTCACTACCACAACTCAAAGGCAGCCAGCATTCTGAATTCTATTGCCACCTATTGTTTTTCTGTTTTCAAACTTTATATAAATAGATTATTACAGTAGGTATTCTTTTGTATCTGACTTTTTTCTTTCAAAACTGGTTGTGAGATTCACCATGCCATGAACTTTTAAGTATTGATTTTAAGTGATAAATTATACATATAATCAGTAAGGCTTGAGCCTCACCTATCACTTTTTTGCATTTCTTATAATGTTCCTTCTAGAACATTCTTCTTCTCTAGACTCTGCTATTAAATTTTTGTCACCCTTTAACAACTAGCTTAAATGTAATCTCCTGTAGGAAATCACTTCTGATCTCTTCTTCCTCTGATTTTCTATAGTTTTTCTTTTTACTTATCTTGTTACATTTATAACATATATTGTAATTATTTGTATACTATCCTGAAGGCATTATGCAATTCAAAGCTCATCTAGTTCTGTCTTATTATCTCAATTGAAGAAGAAAAAGAGCAAAGAATGTTTTAAAAAATAATCACTTAAAACTTTCTGGGAAGGAGCAATTAAAATGGACATATTAGTAGCGAATATCTTCTATTTTGATAAGGGTAATACAATAGCAAGTACCACCTTTATGGTAATGGTGGAGCAGCTTATAAAAGACTCTCTCCTGAAGACAATAATAACACACTCTGGACAAAATGTAAAAAATAAACAAACAACAACAAAAAAACCCCCCACAAAACTCCAACTATTTGAAGGCACTGAGAAGAAAGCAGGCAGAAACTAGGGGGTAGCTGATCTTGAAAGAAGGGAACTGCAACAGTTGAGATTTATGTGTGTGTAATTTCTGGCCTGGAAGTACTTCTCAGACTATGAGAGGTAGAGTGGCTATAACTCAAGAAGAAAAACACAGTCTTACTGGCTTGAAAGTCAGAGGATGGAGTTTAGTGCTGTCATAAAAGCTGAAAATAGGGGGAAATAATAGAAATGAGGAAATTGCAAGAAGGAGAGGAGACTCCAAAAATTGCAAATAAATGACATATAAATCCTTGGCTGACCTCTGAGCTCCAGGTATCTGAAAGAGGTTTTTAAGGAGCCCAGCCAGGATGGAACCATTAAAGATTTGTAAAAACTGAGCAGAGATTTCAGCTGCTACCAACCACAGCAAGGATAGAGTCTGGAGTTTGAATCTAGCCAAATTAACTGCCTACTTGAATAAATATCAGCACTTTAGAAAGCAAGATAACAATTCCAAGTCTCTACAACATAACATTTATAATGTTCATAACAATACAAATTTTTGTATATACAAAGAAATAGGAAAAGGTAGTCCATAGTCAAAAGAAAAAATAGGCAATAAAAACAGATCCTAAGATGACTCTGATACTAGAATGAACAGATAAAGACTCTAGAGCTGCCGGGTGCGGTGGCTCAAGCCTGTAATCCCAGCACTTTGGGAGGCCAAGACGGGCGGATCACGAGGTCAGGAGTTCGAGACCATCCTGGCTAACACGGTGAAACCCCGTCTCTACTGAAAAATACAAAAAGCTAGCCGGGCGAGTTGGCTGGCGCCTGTAGTCCCAGCTACTCCGGAGGCTGAGGCAGGAGAATGGCGTAAACCCGGGAGGCG
This sequence comes from Piliocolobus tephrosceles, assembly GCF_002776525.5. Classification (NCBI taxonomy): domain Eukaryota; kingdom Metazoa; phylum Chordata; class Mammalia; order Primates; family Cercopithecidae; genus Piliocolobus; species Piliocolobus tephrosceles. The sequence continues at coordinate 140,500,838 of NC_045439.1, read as the reverse complement.
GAGCTTGCAGTGAGCTGAGATCCGGCCACTGCACTCCCGCCTGGGCGACAGAGCGAGACCCCCTCTAAAAAAAAAAAAAAAAAAAAAAAAAGACTCTAGGGCTGCTGCTATACATATTTTAAGGACCTTAAAAATTGTAATAATACTAAATGAACACGTGGAAAATATTGGCAGAGAAATTAAATGTATATAAAAGAGGGCTAAATGGAAATTCTAAAACTGAAAGTAAAATATTTGAAATAAAAAATTAATCAAATAGGTTTGACAGAAAATTGGAGTGGGCAGAAAAAAGGGTAGGGAACTTGAAGAGCAATCAACAGCAATTACCTAATTTGAATAACAAGAAAAAATTTACATAATGGTTCTTCAGTGACCTGTAGGACAATATCATGTGGTATAATCTGCATGTAATTGAAGCCCCAGAAGAAGAGGAGGGAGAGAATTATAGAGAAAAATATTTACAGAAACAATGGCCAAAATGATCCCTAATTTGTTAAAAAAACATAAGCTTAGAGATCCTAGAAACTCATACAATGAACCCCAAGAAGAATAAACACAAAGAAAACTACATTCAAGCATATGATAATCAAACCCCTGGAAGCCAAAGGCAAGAAAATCTTGAAAGCAGTCAGAAAAGAAAAAAAGATCCATTATACACATAGGGGATCAATTATTTGAATAATGGTTGACTTCTCATCAGAAACAATTTAAAGCACTGAATAGGGAAAAAACAAAAAACATGGCCACCCCAAATTCTACACCCAGTGAAAAATCTTTCAAAATAAAGGTAATCTAAATACTTTTTTTGACTTTTTCTTTTTTTAGACAAGAGTCTCGCTATTGTTGCCCAAGATGGAGTGCAATGGAGCTATCTTTGCTCACTGCAACCTCTGCTTCCTGGGTTCATGCAATTCTCCTGTCTCAGCCTCCTCAGTAGCTGAGATTACAGGCATGTGCCACCACACTCAAATAATTTTTATATTTTCAGTAGAGGCAGGGTTTCATCATGTTGGCCAGGTTGGTCTCAAACTCTGGACCTCAAGTGATCACCCACCTTGGCCTCCCAAAGTGCTGGGATTATAAGTGTGAGCCACCATGCTCGGCCAATCTAAATACTTTTTTTTTTGGACAAAAGACAAGCAAGTGTTACCAGCAGGCATTAGCTTTCTTTTCAGAAATGTTTGAGGCTGGGCGTGGTGGCTCATGCCTGTAATCCCAGCACTTTGGGAGGTTGGGGTGGGCAAATCACAAGGTAAGGAGTTCAAGACCAGCTTGGCCACCATGGTGAAACTCCATCTCTACTAAAAATACAAAAATTAGCTTGGCCTGGTGGTGGGTGCATGTAATCCCAGCTGCTTGAGAGGCTGAGACAGGAGAATCGCTTGAGCCCGGGAGGTGGAAGTTGCAGTGAGCTGAGATCATGCCATTGCACTCCAGCCTGGGTAACAGAGCAAGACTCCATCTCAAAAAAAAAAAAAAAAAAAAAAAAAAAAAAAAAAAAAAAAAAAAAAAACAAAAAAAAAAAAAAAAAAAAAAAAAAAAAAAAAAAAAAAAAAAAAAGAGAAATGCTTAAAAAACATTCTTCAAGCTGACAGAAAATGACTTCAGATGACAACTCACATATATATGGCAAATATAAAAGATTATATCTTTTTCTTCTCTTAATTTCTCTCAAAGACAATTGGCTATTTAAAACAAAAATCATTATACAGTGTGCATTTTATAATATATGTAAAGTAGATGACAACGATAGCACAAAAATTGGGAGGTCAATAGTTGCAAATTCCTTACATCTTATGTGAACTGGTGCAATATTAACTCCAAAGAAACTCTAGTAAGTTAAGGATGAATATTGTAATTCCTAGAGCAACCACTAAAAGTAATGTAAAGAGGTATAGTTTAAAAGTCATAAAAGATTTAAAATGGAATATTAAAAATTATTTAAAAATATGTAACCCTAACTCAGTCAGAAATCAAAGAATAAGGAACAAAAAATAGATGGGATAAATAGAAAACAAATAGAAAGATGGTTGTGATAGCTGCAGGAGACAGATAAAGATAAATGCTTAGGCAGATAGGGGTGGGTCCCCAGTGAAACCTGACCTTCAGGCTGAGACAATTTAAAGCCTAGCTACAAGTCTCAGGTAAATCCTTGGACCAGATCGAGAACCTTTCTTCCCATTTGGTGTGCTTTCCACTGATTGATCCCCACCCTTCACCTATTTTACATATACCTAACCTTTCCTAATTGTATTTTTACATTGTCATGCCCACCTTTGAGTGGTGTTTTCCCTTTAACCTTTTTTGCATACTCACAAACCAATCAGCACACACTCCCCATTCTGAGTCCATAAAAAGCCCTAGACCCAGCCAGATTGGAAGAGAAACCAACTGCGAGGGTGGGGAACCACCCCCCACATTCCCTGTCCACTGAGAGCTGTTCTGTTGCTCAATAAAATTTTTCTCTGCCCTCCTCAACCTTCAAATTGTTACCATAACCTCATTCTTCTTGGACGTGGGACAAGAGCTCAGGAACCACCTAACGCAGGCAAAGGGCTGTATGTAACCTAGGTGGGCTGAGTGGACATGGCACCTCCAGCCTCATGGCCCAGAGCTGAGCAAGGCCCAGGGAGGATGTTGCCAGTTGTGGAGGTCCCCAGTCAGCAAAGTAGACAAGGAAAGTCCTGTGTCAGTTGTTCTAAATCAAACCATGCCTAAATTTCATTAAATGGAAATGAACTAAACATTCTAAAAAGCAGAGATTATCAGATTGAACTTAAAAAACAGGACATGATAAATGCTACTCTAAGAAATGCATTTTAATTTTAAAGAAACAGGTTGAAAGTAACAACAAAAAAGACTGATATACCATGCAAAAGAGAGATGAAGTAATTATATTAATATCAAAGTAGACTTTAAGACAAAGAGAATTATGACAGAGGAAAAGAGATTTTTCTTAAACAGATGAAACAGATGACAGAGTCTTAAACAGATGAAAGTTTCTTATAACCAAGAAAATACAACAATAATAAATGTGAATGTCTCTAATAATATTAACACAAAATATGTAAAACAAAAATCGTCAAAACTAAAGGAAAAAATAGACAAATCTTCAATTAGAGGTGATGATTTTAAAAGCCTCTTCTCAGTAATTGGTAGAACAATTAATTTTTTAAAAATCAGTAAGTATATAGATGTGCTGAAAATCATCATCAGCTACCTGGACCTAACATTTATAGAACACTACAAACCAACAACTGTAGGATATACATTCTTTTCAAATGCACAAACATAAATGATATCCTAGGCCATAAAATAAGTTTCAATCAATTTCAAAAGACTGAAATTATACAGAGTATATTATATAGTACAGATATGAATATGGAAAGGGAACTAAATGAAAAGTTTCCAAGTGTGAGTGGAAACAAAGCTGGGATTCGTTGATTCAATAACCTGGAGAAAACAGTGTTGCCATTTGGCTTCTGATAAAAGCCAAGGTACCCTGCTGCCAAAGCTCAGGACAGGCAGGGCCTAAGGAAAAAGAGAACAAAGAAAAAAAGAAAGAGAAGAGAGGGAGAGAGAGGAAGGAAGGGAGCGAGGGAGGGAGGGAGAGAGAGACAGAGAGAGAGAAAGAAAGAAAGAAAAGAGAGAAAGAAAGAAAGAGAGAGAAAGAAAGAAAGAAGGAAGGAAAGAAAAAGAAAGAAAGAAAGAAAAAGAAAGAAAGGAAGGAAGGAAGAAAGAAAGAAAGGAAAGAAAGAAAGAGAGAGAAAGAAAGAAAGGAAGAAAAGGAAGAAAGAAAAGACACACATAGGATCACAATTTGCAGAGCTGGAAGGGGTTTTAGGCTGATAAAAGGGTAGTTAGCAGCAGAAGTGACAAGGGGGATTGTGAACACAGACTTAAAGAATGTGGTGAATAGAAATGACTGTGGAGGAAACTGCAGCAGAAATACTATTTTGAACACACAGCAGCTATCTGAAGTGAGGGCATCTGCATGCCTCACAGACCCCATACAGTGCATCACATAAAGTAGAGCTATTATGATGTCCCAATCCCCCACAAAAAACAGTTCACTTAAGGTAAAATGTGACTAATGAAGGAAAGTATGTAATGTAGTCTAGAAAATTTTCCATTAAAATTGTTAAGAAATCCAGCACTTAAGCAAAATTTCCCGAAGTGTGTTCCTCAGAATATAGTTCTGTGAGCTATTCTGCAGAAAGGGACTCTGAGGAAGTTTGGGAAACATTGCTAACTGCATTTCCTCTTCTTAAAGATTCATAAGGCACATCAGTGTGTTAATGACTCCAGGTGGCTTAATGGCATAAAAACCAGTCTGACTCTCTTTAACCTCATGTTTCCCAATTTTATGGGACCACAATACTCTTTTTGCATGGAATACCTATTAACATTCCAAAGAACCAGCATTCTTTGGGATACATATTAGGGAAAAAAATGATCCAAGGATTAACACATAGCTAACAATGATATTGCTAAAATTTGTTAATAGGAGCCCATTCTGTAAAGCTATTAATAAAAGACAAGTGATAATTCGATTTTACATAAAACTTTTCTTCGAAGGAGCTTGAGACACACTGGACCCAGAATTTTCTGAGGAATTCAGGTTGACAAAAATGTAATGATTCCTTGTTGCTATTTTTTCTCACTATATTTAATAACATTTATTTGTGGTATTCCAACAGAAACTGTAATCTGGAAAAGTAATTACTAGAGAACAAAGTACTGTCCGTTTCACTTACATGACTGTTACATTTCATAAGAAAAAATGTGTATAGTTGACACCACATGAGAAGAAATGAGTTTAAATGGTAGTCGTTTCACTTAAGATCTAAGAAAGACTTTGGGAATGAATTTATCATTTATTATAATAATTTTTGCTATTTCTTTTTATTCCTTATTACAGAGCAGTGTGCCACTCTCTAGGCATTTTCGTTTAAATACTGGCTGGGGTCATAAGTGAAATAAAGTTTGGTCCTCATTTACCTCATCCCAGCAGTTAGGTTGGCACACAGCTGCAGAACTGCTGGGGCTCTTTTTATTTAATTTGGCATCCCTTCCTGAGCAGTACTGAGACTTTTACTTCAATGACTCCACTGGGCTTTGCCATAATTTCTATGCTGTATCAGTAAAGTCTGTGGAAGAGATGCCTAAGCAAACCTGAAAGGAGGCTAGGAGCGCTTACAGTTCAGGTATTTTTGCCGAAGTCAATGAAGGGATTAATCTCAGATACAGTCCATTAAAAAAAATTAACTCGTTTAGTAATGAAGCGAATTTTTAAGGAATATTCACTCGGTCATTTTAATATTATATGCGTATGTCTGTGTGTAACAGTTTGTCCTTTTTCACAATTTCTCTTCGAATAATTTTTCTAGATTCTGAATCAGATTGTCAAAAGAAAATATATCTTCAAATTCTGAAAGAGCCATATGTTAATTTTATGGCTGGGAAATTGGGAGTAACAATGTCTTTAATACACTCTGAGTATTAAAAGTAGTAACAAGTAAAAGTGATGAGGACAGGTTGCATATTTTGTTGCATACATAGAAAACACTCAACAAATGCTCTGCTGAATGCATAAATTGAAAAAACAATACCTTCTGTGAATTTTATTTCCACAATCAGTACAGAAAACAGTTTCACCTGGTCTGCTTTTCTGTCCCACATGTCACGTGTCAGTGGTCACAAATGGGGAAGGAAGGAAACCAAAGGAAACAGACTTCGATCAGAATTACGGATGGTCAGAACTAGAAGAGATCTTAGAGATGATTTGATCCAATACCTCAAAGTCACAAACACACTAAAGCCCATGAAATATAAGTGATTTGCCCCAAGAATATGACCTAGGAATTAGTGCGAGGTCTAGGATTGGAGCCTAATAGAAACATGGACTTTTCTTGTAATGAGGATTGTCAATATTATATGAGGTTATGACATTGAAAAAAAAATCTTCCTTTGACAAACTTGAAAAATAGTTCTCTTTTTAATGGTTTTCTACCCTCCCTCCCTCCCTCCCTCTCTCTCTCTCTCTCTTTTGACAGAGTCTCGCTCTGTTACCAGGTTGGATTGCAGTGGCACAACCTCAGCTCACTGCAACCTCCGCCTCCTGGGTTCATGCCATTCTCCTGCCTCAGCCTCCCTAGTAGCTGGGACTACAGGTGTACACTACCATGCCCGGCTAATTTCTTGTATTTTTAGTAGAGATGGGGTTTCACCATGTTAGCCAGGATGGTCTCCATCTCCTGACCTCATGATCCGCCCGCCTTGAACTCCCAAAGTGCTGGGATTACAGGCGTGAGTCACCGCACTCGGCCCTAATTTCTTTATTTCTTCTTTTTAAAACATCTTACTTTAGTTTAATCCATCTGGAGTTTTCTTTGTATAGAATGCAAGGTTAGGATTTAATCTAATTTTTTTTCCCCAAATCATTAGCCAAGTGACTTGGCATCATTCATCTAACAAGTCCTCCCTTTCCCACTGACTTACAGTGTCACCTTTATTACATTCCAAGTTATTTTTTACACTAAGGTCAATATCTATGCTGAGTTTTTTATTCCATTGATCTATCAATTTTTCTACCCATAGAAATAATTATTGTAATTTTATTATATGCTTTAACAAGTGGTATGAAAAGTCCACCTTCATTAATCTTCTTTAGGGAAAAAAGAAATGAGGCCTTTTGCCTATTCTTCAAGATGATGAACACTAGCAAGTTGAAAAAATTAATATTCCATGCAAACCAAATAAAACCCATATGAATTTTGATTGGAATTACATTGGACATAAAGATTAATGTGGGAAAAACTGGCATGCTTATAAACATTTTCCTTCTCAGGAATATGATATATTTTTCCATTTATTCAAGTGTTCTTTGATGTTGTTCATTAAAGTTTTGGAGTTTTCTTCACATAGGTTCCCCACTTTTTATGTGAAAATTATTACTAGGTACATGTGTTCCTCATTAGAGAGGGGACTGTGGAGAGGGAGAAGAGAAAAAAAGAGAAAGAGAGAGACAAAAAGAAGAGGACAGAAGGGAGAAGGAAGGAAAGAAGCAAGGAAGGAAAGGAGGGCAGGAAGGAGGGAGATAGATCATACATCCAAACATGGAAAACAAATCCATTTAAATGTTCATAATAATTATCTCTAGGTGGAGGGATTGAGGTTATGTAATTTTTTAACCTTTTAACCCTTGTATTTTCCAAGTTTTCTTCAATGAGAATGTGAAAAAAGTGTTATAATCAGAAAATTGGGCACGGGGGTGAACAAAGCTTCATGTTTGCTTACTAAAGTCAGCTGCTATGTTGCCTACCTGGGCCTTGGGCTCACTTCCAAAACATAAGCCCTAGGATTGTGCTACAATCACCTAATGGAAGTTGTGTGTAGGGCTTGGGGGTAGGAAGAAGGAGATGGAGAGATGAGAGAAATACAGCTGAAAACCATGCCCATGAGACTAGACAGACCCTCCCTGCCCTGTCACTTCTCTACAGAACCCTTCCTCTTCAAATATTCAATTACATTTTATTGAATTAAATTAATCATTTATTGAGTTTCTTCTATGCATAATGCATTTTGAAAAGTACCCTGGAACATATGAAAGTGAAAAAAATATGGCTCCAGGAGATCTAACAAGAGGAAAAGATACAAAGTCCCCTTTCAATTCAACGTATACCACGTGAATGCTTTAAAAGGATGCTATGATGACCTAGGCAAGGGAAAATTCTTTCTACCTTAAAAGATCTGGATAGACATTATTATGGGAAAAAAGAGGGCTGGCTAGGTGTGGTGGTCACACTTGTAATCCCAGCACTTTGGGAGGCTGAGGCGCGCAGATCATTTGAGGTCAGGAGTTTGAGACCAGCTGGCCAACATAGTGAAACTAAAAAATACAGAAATTAGCCAGGCATGGTAGTATGCACCTGTAATCCTAGCTACTTAGGAGGCTGAGGCAGAAGAATCACTTGAATACAGGAGGTGGAGGTTGCAGTGAGCTGAGATTGTGCCACTGCACTCCAGCCTGGGCAACGGAGGGAGACTCTGTCTCAAAAAAATAAAAAGAAAAAAGAAAAAGAAAAACGTAACACAATTCTCACTTGATTATACAGGTCTTTAGCAAGGTATTACTCAAAGTCACATACAAACAAATGCAAATTTATATTGCATTCTGACCAAGTTGGACATTATGTCTGAAGTTAGAGATATGAATGTAGTTGGGGAAGTTTTCATCTTAAAAGTACTAGCTCATCTTCTTGTTCTAGTCTCCGAGTTAATACAGCCTTTATTAAATACTCTGATCTTTTACTTCTGTCTCAGACTGGGGCAGAGAAATTTCTTCATCAAATTCCTTGGTCATTAAGAAAGCAATCTTTGACTGGGCTGGACCCAGATATGTCCCTCAAATGCAGGTCAAAATCACCACCCTCAAAGCTACCTGGAAGGTAGTATAGAATAAGGATAAAGAATGCTAGGTTGAAAGCCAACTGGTTGAGTTTCAATTAACATCCTTCGACTTTTAGCTTGTGTGAGTTTGGGTGAATTTTATTAACTGGTTTTTGCCTCAGTTTCCCCAAATGTAAAATGAAAGTAGGAATAGTACTTACCTCTTAGGGTTACTATGAGGATTATGTGAGATAATCCATGTAAAGTGTACTTAACAGCATGCACAGACAAGCCCTCAGAAATGTTAGCTATTGCTTAACACGTAACGCAGTGTTTATCCTGAGTACGTAGTACCTTCCAGGTTAACATGCAGCCAAGAGCAGAAGCACAGTTAGGTGTCCTGCAAGTGTTCAAATTAGAAAGTAGAAGTTGTTGAGAGATTTACTTTCCCTTCTGTTAAAGTCCAGGTTCTACACTTTAAGCTATGGATAAATGGAATACTAAACCCAAGATGGTAGCAAGTTGGTGATAGGTAATTTCCCTGAGATTTAAATGTTTAGATTAAATGCTAATTCCATAAATTAGATGACACGATAATTCCACAAGTAAGATGATTACAGTTTGAAAATCCTTTTCTGAAAAAGTAAAATGTCCTGCTCAAAATTATGGTTATGTTAAACGAACCCAGTATTAGGTAAGGAGCACACTTTTAAATGAGTGGAGAAGACAATGCTACTGCTCTCTTGGGTCACTCTTTTCACTATACAACTCCTCCCGATAACCTTCTATAAGGGTCAGACCCATCTTAAGTGAGAAATGGAAAAGGACATTTTGGAACTCAGAAAATTGAGTTTTCTTAGGAACAATCTTAAAGTGGTTAGGTCCCCAGGCAAGCTCAGATAATGTATTAGTACATCTGAGCCTAACCATTAGGCATATCTGGGCCTCTCACCAGCTAGACAAGGAGAAAGGAGAATTATTTTTCTCTAAAAGTAGCTCCTAGTGGCTTTGGGACGATGGGGAGATAAGGCAAGCAGCATTTCTTAGCAAGAAATCGCCCAAGAATACTTCCCCTATGGGTTGGTTTCCTCTTGCCTCTTATTTTTCTTTCTCCTCCTGATACATTCTGTTTGTTCCAGCCAGGGTTTCTCTCATCCTCTGGATAGTATAATTACTCAGATAGGATGTATAAACTAGTGACAAGGAGATGTGTCACCCCTTACCCCAACTCGGAGTGTTCAACTAGAAAAACGGATACATGATCAATGTGGTCAGATCCATGTAGAAGTTGACTTAAAAGATTCAAAAAGGAAACGTAGTATAATTGGTGTTATCAAAGACATAAGACATCAGCTGAAGGTGAGTGGTATTTCATAGCAGGAAATTAGTAAAAAGGAAGGCAAAGATTAAGAACACAGGCTGTAATATCAGATAGAGCCTGATTCTGAGTTCTATCACTTACTAATTGAATGACTGGAGAAAGTAACTTAATTTCCCTATACTGAAGTTTCTTTACCAGTAAGATGGAGATAATATCACTCATTCCACGGGAATTGTGATATAACATAATGCACATAGTCAACCCCAAGCAGATAGTAGCTGTTAATATTTACTATAAAAAGTTGAATTGGAGAGGCAGAATTCCTCAGTATCCATAAAGCACTCACTTTACAGGGATGTATTCATATCCTTCTGGCAAGTGTAGCTTCACAGATGGGTGTGTCAGACTATAAAAGTGTGATGCTGCTGCTCACCATGAAGATTGTCCAACTAATTACCTTAGTCGGTTTCCCTGTTCACTAAGCAGCCTTCTAACTGGATTCTGTGTAGCTTTCTAATAAGGAGAAAATATGTGCATCAGATCAGGCTGATTTGAACATTCAGGTCTGTTTGACCATGATAGCTCTCCTCAGAATACATAAAGTGGCATTTCAGTTTGTACATCAGTCTCTTGTGAGTTCAGCTGTACCCAAGAGATTGACTGACTCTGGCAAAAGCAAATCTCTAATCCTATGAAGTCGAGGGTTACATCTTGGCCTTCACTAAGGTATTAGCACTCTAATGGGCTCTAAGTTGCCAGTCAGCTGCCCACAAGACATCAATACTATCATACCTAAAACCATACCTCTTCCTGTTTCTGAACCAGGGAATTTAAATTGTTGACTTGCAAGACAGGAATAGCCTAAAGAATATTTTCTTTGAACTACATAGGGTTTTAAAAAATTATCTAATCACACATTTAAAAATTAGATTTCACAAAAAAATATAAGCATGACTTTCCAGCTTCTTTTGGAAACGCAGTCACAAAAGGCTAGAGTTAAGGTGGCTGCCTCCTGGAGGGAAAGCCTGTCTCCTCAGTTCAGTACTCCAGTAATGTGGATCTAGCCTTTACACTCAGTCATTTCAGTAACGTATTATCTGCCAGACCCAATACAACTATGTTGTGACTCCTACTTTAAAAAAGAACAATTTGGACATTTTCTAAGGGATTTTACTGCTTATATAAAAGGAAAAAAAAATGTCAGGAAGTAAAAAGCCTGTTCCATGAATACCACTTTTCCTTTTCTTTTTTTTTTTTTTTTTTTCCATCTAGCACAAAGAGATAGTAAGTTTGGAAACACACCCATATTTCAGAAAACATTTGGATTAAGATAGTCTCTTGGGCATTTCTGTGCATTATTAGATTGGGACCCCAAGGGAGTTGGGGAGAGGGTGAGAGTGGGACAGGAGGCTAATACTGTCCAGTGCTGAGGCTGGGAAATGGCAATAGGAGAGTTAGGTGGGGGATGGGGTCAGAAAGTGTGAGGAATCAACCATTCCTACTCTCTATCCTTTTGTCTTGCCACCACTTCTCTTGCCCGAACAAGTCCTACTTTTAGCTAATGTTGGAGAGGGGGATGAGAAGTAGGGATTAGAGAGGAAGTTACAGGCAGAATCATTAGTAGTAGTGGGGCATACAGCATTAGGACAGAAAGTAAGAGGGACTGAGAGGAAATCCCAGCCATCCAGTTAGATTGGCTAGTTCTGAGTGGCCATTTATACGAAAGGGACAGAGAGTTGTATGTAAATGGTCAGGGGAAGGTGCAGCCTGTAGAACTCCAATGAGGCAGTTTTATGATTATCTAACAAGTTCAGGAGATAAGGTTATTCAACAAAGTACTACTGCTTTATAGCCAAAGGGAGAGAAAATAAAGTTTAATAACTAATGAAGACATCAAGGAATAGAGATCATTCAAAAGAATTCTAAAGTTGCCCTTCAGTTAAAGAAGCTGGAGAAGTGATCTAACTTCAGAAGCTGTCTGCCTTAAGCCCTGCCTTTTATGATCCTGAATCACACAATTGGATTTCAGTGGCCCATTCAAGGCCATCCATCAACTGGCCTCCACAGCCAACAACATCTTTTGGTTTCTACAACTTCATTAGGCAAATCTCTAAGCCATCCTCCATTACTCTCACCATTCTCTACCTCTGCCTGTGCTTATATTGCTTCTGGTACTTAAAATGTACACCACCTCTCCTTTAGTCTTGCCCATCAGTTCCTCTAAGGCCTATCTTAAGGCTTGCCTCCATCCAATTACATTGATCCTTGAGAGACTGGTGGCTCCACAAGGAACCAAATGAGCATTAATCTGGGAGTCACATAACCAGGACTGTGGCTCTGATGATGATTCTGAAGTAGCCAATTTATCTTTTCAGTATGTAGATGAAGAATTTGTCTTTAGAGACTAAGTAGTATACCTATGTTAACTTGGTTCACAGCACCAGAATTGAGAGCAGGATTGAAAACCCAAGTCCTCTGATTCTCCATCTATGGCTCTTTCTACTAAAGCATGCATGGTTGTTTTCAGACCATGACACCTTAGTTGCCAACCATAAACTGATTTATTATTCAAGCTGTTGTGGAAGATAGAGATGGAAGTAAAAAGATTACATAATCTTTTTATATAAATAATCAATTATATAAATCTGGTATTTTCAGGTCATATTGCCCAAATTTTATAGCCTAATGAGAGGAATCTCCTCTAAGTAAGTATCTTCTGGGTTTACTTTACACATTCTGTAGTGTAATTCAGAGGCTAGGCTTTTAAAGAAAGTGTAGGGTCAATCAATCTAGTCTATGGGTACCTACTTCCATTCTACCAAGGAGGTTCTAAAAGGCAAGGAATGTATACTTGAATTCAAGTACAGTTTAAGGTACAATGGGTTAGAATACTGGGGAACATAGCAATAGTATTTATTCATCTCAAGAACCTCTCAGTAGATAATTAACCTGGACCATGATAAAAAAACAATTCTATTAGTCCCATTTTTCTTGTGGCTAATGCTATAACACTACTTGCTGTAGTATTTTTCCTTTGCTTCATTTTAAACAGAACACTTACTATATTATTGCAAGCATTACCACTTTTGTAGCTGCTCCATTTTCCTCCTTGCAATAGAAAAGCAACAGTAATTAGGCAAAAGCATAAATTTTATATTTTTACTCAAGAAGGTGTAATTCTTATAAAAATCTGGGCTGGTATTGTAGACATTATCCACTTTTTCGTAGTTTTTCCACACTACCAACTAAGAGAAGTGCATATTTCATCCATAAAGAATATAGGGTTTTTAGGATATGTCTCTGTTCTGATGCATACTTTGTCCCACACTGGATTTTTGTGTGAAAGAAAAGATGTATCACAGTTCTAACTTTTGGGACATCGTGAACCCCTTTGTTAGTCTGGTGAAGCCTACAGACCCCTTCTCAGAATACTCTTTTATAAATGGATTAAATAAAATACATGGGAACCTATTATACTGAAAGGCAGTTCTACCCATGGACCCCTGTACCCTAAACCTATCATAGGTGTGACACAGGTCCCTCTGTCTATCTAATTTTTGGCTTTTCAAAGTGGAATTAATTTTGAGGTTAGAAACACTATCTCTCAGTATGTAGTCAAACAAATACTCCAGTCCAAGGCCCAAGTCATAAAGTGAAAAGGCACATAGTAAAAAGTATATCATAAGGGAGCAGGCCTAGTCCTGTTAGCAGGTGGCTGCCGACCTGAAATGATTTCAGAGCAGTGCAAAGGCTCTCTTCCTGGATTCCCCCAAATCCCTCTTCTCTCTGTCCACTCATGCTTGAAATCCCTTAATAGAGCCTAACTCCTTTGTTTTAATTAAGTAGTGGATTTGCTCTTGTTAAAAAATAAATACCCATGGGAGAGGTAATACTTGATGCCAAAGATTTGCAAATTTATTTTCAGCAGTAGAACAAGTTTTTCAAATGCAACCTTAAATAGAATGCTGATATATAAGTAAATGCAAATTTTATAAGAATTTAGTATAATTGTGTATGTCAAAACATATATAAATAACATAATTGCATATAGTATTATGTACTTATATGAATAATAATTATTACTTAAATATAGTATGTGCTTACATTATATATTTATTATATAAATATTTATTTATATATTTATTATGTATGTATTTATATTATATATTTCTGGTTATAGCAATATAAACCAATACTGGAAACAATGAGGCTGTTTTGATGAAGACAAATTATGAAATCAAGAGTTATAAATAACTACAGTCTTACATCTATCACAGAATACAATGTATTTATATATTTTATTGTGCCTGCACAAGATGTAGAAAATCCAGATGTGAACAAATAAGCAATTTCAAATAGCTAACAATTTGTTATGGCAGTTATAATCTCAGAATTTAGTTCAATTAAAATGATCCAGAAACTTTAAAATAGTAGAAATTTTTTGTTTCAAAACAGAGTCACTAACAATGTCTACCAATTGCTTACATTCCTTGATAATTAAGGATTAGTTGGTAAGTAGTCAATTGGGGGATATTTGACAAATAGATTCCATAATTAATTTGAATCCTGACTCTGCTTGCTTACTGTACAACCTCAGGCAAGTAGCTTAATCTTAGTCTCAGTTTTCTTATCTATAAAATGGTTATAAAAATGGCACCTGCTTAGAGATGTAAGGGTTAAATAAGATAGTCTACATAAAACAATGTGTTAAATAAGACAGTATACATAAAACAATGTGTCCAGCAAACCTAATAAATGCTACTATAATTAAAGGGCTAAATTACCAAAAATATTTTTCAAATGTGTCATGTAACATTTTAGGATGTTCTATCATATCCCATTTAAATTTCTTTTCAGGTATCTCGCCACCCTTCTCTTTCAGACAGTCTCTGAGTTTCAAAGAAATCTAATTTTGTTTTGCATGTTGAGTCCAAATTTTGACATTATGCTTCATTGTTGACTTTTATCTGCAGTTGTAAACAGAGTAACATTGCAACATTGCACTGTCAAAGACTATATAGCTCATTTCAAATCATGTAAGAACCAACCCAAACTTAAATCGAGCAGTGAAACAATCTGTGATGCTATATTATCATGATGTGGCTATATTATTGTAACTGTACAGTTGACTATTATGCTGTGCCAAAAGTATGCATCAGAGAACTTGCCTGGCTTTTAATTGATAGTAGTACACATATGTTCTAATACTAGTACCAATTAATGTTTATTGAATGATTACCAGGAGTCAGGCACTGCTTTACGACCTTCACACATATTAGCTTATTTAATCTTTGCTTATTTATTTGTATGATTATTGTAGGACTGTATATGAGCAGATCTGAATTTCAAAATATGACTAGTACAAAGTTACACCCTATCTAATAAAAAACACCTTTATGGGAAATTCAAATGTACACACACACACACTCAGAGTAAGCCTGAAAGTACAAATTAACCCACTGATGATCAAATGATCAAATGCATTAAAATTTGGCATCAATTGAAATATGTAGGTACTGTTCTTTATTATACTTAAAATGCTTAAATATTTATCATTAAAAATGAAATACAAATTAAATGCTGAGAACCCCTCTGAAACTCACTGGAGTTCTCTTAACAATTTGAAAATGAACATTAAATCCTACTACTCACTTACACTAGGATGTAAAAAGAGCCAAATCAGATGCTTTTCTAAAAGCATAAGTGTGAAGAAGGAAATGAGAGATTTTTAAATACTAATTCATTTTTCAGGAAGGTAAGAACCTTATTAGGTACCCATTATGTGCCAGCAATGTTAATATATTATCTGTATTCTCCATAGCACCCTTATCTAGTAGGCATCATTATCCTGACTTGACAAAACGGGGAACTCAGGATCTGAAATGTAATTTGCTTACCTAGGGTTCAGTAACTGCAAAACAGCAGACAGGACCCAAACTCTGATCCACTCAGCTCCAAGCCCCTCCTAGCACATCAGATTGCCTCTCCATCTTGCTTCCCCCCATTCATAAAACAGAAAAATGAGAATGAGTGAGACAGAGTAACCTGCTCTTGGAAACACTAGTTAGTTAGTGGCAAGGCTGCAATAAGAGTCCAGTAAGTAGTACTGGCATTTCACTAGGTAAATCTTATCAGATGGCCCATGGAGGGGGTATCCTGTGCAACTAGGCCTACTAGGAGCCAGCAAAATCATTACTTCACTTCAAAACTCAACATCAGTCTATATAGCTTCAGAGCAGAGACTAGACAGAGGAGGGGACAAATCAGTCCTGTCCTTAGTACCTATTATGTGTAAAACAGTGCTTGGTGCGGGGGAGGATTTGAAGAACAGACAAACAGAACAGACAACAAGGTCCCTGTCCTCATATCTGTGTGGCAAAGAAAGCATAATCATGTAAAATATTAAATAGTATCCCTAGAGGAGACCTCAGCAATATTCTGGTTCCCTCCCTGGACCCCCACAATAATATGTTTTAAACGACAGTATAAAACAATGGCACAATACAATATATGAGACTCGCCAATAGTAATAACTAATATTTTTCAGAACACTTCTTTTTACCAGGACCTTTGTTAAGTGTTTTGAATTATCTCATTAAAAACTCAATACAATCCTATGAGATAGATACATTTATTATGGACATTTTACATGAGGAAAGGGAGACTGTTTCTGGGAGATCCCAGTCTAGTAAGGATTCACAACAGGCAGTCTGACCCAGAATCACTATTCTGAGAGCTAAAAAGTGGTTTCAGTTCAGCATGGGGTTGGTTTTGGAATGCATGCAGGATCTTGGCAGAGAAGCTCAAGAAACATACCACTGTAAAGAAATTAAAAGAACTCACTACTGTTAGATTTTTTTTATGAATGTTATCTGACAAGGCTATAGCCTCTCATTGCCTCTCCCTGCCCCCAGAGCAATGGGCTTTAGTGAGACAGCCATCCACCAGCCAACATTCCATCGCTTTCCTCAGCTTTCCCATCACTCTAAACCAATGCAGAATTGAAATTCTAAATAGCAACAACATACAAAGGCAATACACTACCACCTCCACCACCACAACCACCATCACTGCCATATTGGTGGAATACATTTTGTAGGCTGTGAATCAGGAAGGACATGAAAAGTCATTCCTTTGTTGAAAACTCTTTATCTAAGCAACCTGAAGAGAAAGCTTTTTTTTTTTTTTTTTTTTTTTTTGAGACAGAGTCTTGCTCTGTCACCCGGGGCTGGAGTGCAGTGGCCGGATCTCAGCTCACTGCAAGCTCCGCCTCCCGGGTTCACGCCATTCTCCTGCCTCAACCTCCCGAGTAGCTGGGACTACAGGCGCCCGCCACCTCGCCCGGCTAGTTTTTTGTATTTTTTTAGTAGAGACGGGGTTTCACCGGGTTAGCCAGGATGGTCTCGATCTCCTGACCTCGTGATCAGCCCGTCTCGGCCTCCCAAAGTGCTGGGATTACAGACTTGAGCCACCGCGCCCGGCCTGAGAAAGCTCTCTTTAAATGATGAGAGTGGGATGTTGTGCATGCCACCACAGTCCTTGGGTAATGACTGTATGTCATAAATAGGATATGGCATTTCAGAATGTCTTTAAAGCTATTTCCTTTTGTTCAAATAATTTAATTTACCAAATGCTCCTGGGAAAAGGGAGGGGGACCAAGATGCTGACTCCACATTTCCTGAAAAATCAACATTTTCTTTTTAAACTACTCTCAAAGAAATTGCATCTGATTGTTGTCTGCTGGCTCCCTCAAACTCCACCTCTGTCAAAATTCTGCCCCAGCAGGTGTGAGAAAGAATAGATGCAGAACTTGAGTGAATACCCACATCTGTTTTTGGAAAAAGAGAACAGAAGCAGCACAGAAGGAAGTAAAAGAGATAATTGCTGGCTTGAACTACAATACATTTTACTTGTGGGCAGAGGGCCAGCTTACAGCAGGCGGAACATGCAGGCCCATCTTATTGGAATTCAGGGGTGGGCCTCCATTCTTGTCCGGAGACAGCTGTAAACCAGCAGCCCATAGCATCACAATCAGGCACTGAGTTTTGTCAAGGAATGCTGATACGTACAGAAGCAGCTTTGTCTGCCTCAACTGCACCCCTGCCTGGTGAAATGACAGTCAATCTCTGATTCCAGATGACAAGAACTGGATAAAAACTTAAAACAAATGGCGACCTTTCAAAAGATTAATTTGTTTACCAACAAAATGTTCCCTCTTTGTCATCTGAGATGGGGGTGACCTTCACTTTCCCATATCTAGCCTGAAAGGATGCTGACTATAGTCATCTGTTAAGTTAACTCCATCTCAGCAATTATTCCCTTTTTTTATTTTTAGTGACAAGAAGGGTTTATTAATTCACTCTGCTTCTTGTTATGGTTTATAAATGCAACAAGCTCATTCTGAATTACTGCAGTGTAACATCAATTTGTTTAAATCTAATTCTGCTACCATTGCCAAATTATGTTGTGACTGTAATTGTGGCCATATGCATGGGCTTAAAACACAATCATGTTCTGAAATCGCCCTTCTTTCTCCACTCCCACCCCCTGCCCCCACCCCTTACTTCTGGTGCTTCTTCTAATCATTTGACATTAACACAATTGCCTCACTTTCTATTACTTTATCATTTCAGAAATGAATATGCTTTCAGTGAGAGAGAGATTATTATGTACACCCCAAGTGATACAGTAAAGAATGAAACTATGATTTGTGAAGTGTGGTTGCTACCCAACTAAGTTAGTGGAAAACACTGCATAACATATGACTCATAAAATCTAGAAATCATAATAGTATTAAATTTAACCTCATGAATAAATAAAAGATTCTAAGTTTACATTGCATTATATATTTATTTATTTGGAAAGTGGGACCAAAGAACTGGTATAATTCTACAGCAACTCATATCTTGCCAAAAAGAAAAATGTTTTTATGATTCTTTTCTAGGTCATAACAGTTATAATCAGAGTTATTTGTGCAGCAATTCAAAGCAATGTTTGGTTTGGCTATTTTGTTATGCATTCATAATCGTTCTTTTAAAATTCATGTTAACAGATACATGTTTCAAGCCTTTTAAGAAACACTTTTTATTTAAAAGAAATAAATCAAAGTCAAATTTTCTGTAGATCTCTTAATGTGTTATACTATAAACTCTAACTGGAACTAGATGTCAGTGAGGGAATGTGAACAGTACCAGGGATTTCTTCTTGTTTCCACACACCTTTGAGGACCTACTAGAAAAAATGTTAGAAGGCTGTTTGTTACTATTTGGCAGACTGAAGATATTGAAAAAATCACCAGTGAGTCTCACTGTTAATACGTTTTTGGTAAACTGATTTTATATAACAGAGTCACACGATATAAAATTTTCAAGATAGTTTTGCAATATGAGTATGTGTGTGTGGCAGGGGTTATATGTGTTTTCAATGCACTAAAATCCTTGCATCAGCCTCTTATTATCAGGAGGAATACACCACTTCATAAGATGGAGAAGATACCAGCTTCTGGGAACAAATAATGGAAATTGGCTACATATTCACATTTGCTCTGTCAAAAATGTCTAAGGTTATTTACAGGCTTTTGACAAGCTGATCAAGTTTCATAAGAAGTAAGGAAACACATGGCCCTCGGCAGCCAAATAATAATCCCCTTTGAGTGTTTAGTTCTAAAATGATTAGCTTTGATGATGCCTTTCTAATTAACTATACATCACAATGCTAGACACATTACTCTACTTTGGGTTAGTGCTTTTGAAATGATTTTTATAAGTGGTAAATCACAACTGCATTTATCCCCAAATGCTTTATATGACTGTTTAAAACCAAATACCTGAACAAACTTCTTTCACAGTGCTTTTTGCACAATGCTTCTGTTTTGTAAATCCAAAATGAAAATACTGTTTTTCAGTTAGTACTACCATACAACTATATCAACACAAAATGATAGGGTCAACTAACTATTTGATCAAAAGGCTGACAGTTTGAAAAAAATATACATAATGTACATCCAATTTTAAGTTGCTCTGGTGTGGATTTTTATGGCATCAAGTTTGACGGAAAAAGATTTAATACAGTAAATGAACATCTATTAGCTATATGTCATAAAAGGCAAAGTGTTTTCCCAAATTCTCTCTGCTCAAAGTATATAGATACAACATCCAAGGCATTCATTCTATTTGGAAATTGGAAAAATATATAATTAATGACTAAGAATCTGTCCCAAGTTTTGGATATAATTTTGAAATCTCTATTTACTTAAGTCTGAATCTTCATTCAGATTCATAAAGCAAAGCATAATCCTTTTTAAATCTAGAGGTATGCCTTTTAAAACTCCAGTACTCATCAGAAAAAGTTCGCATGAAACACAACAGTTGCCTCGGGCTACAAAGCCTCAGTACTCCTCCAGCTAAGCCAATATTAATTCTAGATTGAAGAGGAAAACCAACAACACAAAAGAGAAATCTGCTTCTGTCTGTGTTGCCAGAGAAATAATATTTGTATTTCAAGAGCTTTGGGCTCATGGGAAGCAGATAAAAACCCTTTCACATTATTCACAGTGACATTTTAAATAAAGTTTCAGCAGGAATAAAAATATCTAACTTTCTGGTTATTTCTTAGGCTATAAAAGTATTTGTAAGATAAAGTGCTCTTAAACCAAACCTGTTAGAATAACATAAAGCACATATAAAGAAACTGAAAATACATTTCAGGGTTACATGAATGAAGTAGGCAGTTGAAAATGTCTATGTAGGAAATTTGGAAGAGTAATCTAAGAGACTATTATGCTAGTTAGAAATGGCTTTGCAATTTAATTCTAACATTAATCTTGTTTTTAGTTTTGATTTCACCAAGTCATACATTTAAGAGCTTTTGAGAGAAGCCAAAGGTTAAAAATGTATTTACAAAAATAGAGATGTTACCTCAGTAATTGTTTTCAGTGTTAGAAATGATCTCAAATTAAATAATTTCCCAGTTAAAATGAAGCACTACTCTTAATTCTCCTACGAAAACTCCACAACATGGAAAGAGTACAATCCTTGCTTTAGGACAAGGTAGCATCTAGTCAATGGCAAAAATAGGCATCAACTCTGAGATCTCTTACTGCAAATCTACATTTGATTCTTTTTCCCTCTCATTATTTTGCTGACATAAAGGATTAGTCCCTGCTTACCTCAGCTTTAGAATAACATTCTCAAATATTTGTACATTATAAGAGTATACACAAGTGAAGAGGATTCTGTGCTGTTGTTTTATGTTGATTTTTCTAGTGCTAAGCCTATTATCAAAGAAATACAATATTTAAAATTTCTCTATTAATTCTTTTTGCTGGTAAATTATTTCCTCATTAAAATTATGGTACTAGATTATTTAGGAATATCAAATAAAATAGAGAAATCTGAATGAGCTACAAATAAGTCTTTAAAATAGGCTTACATTTTCTTAATCATTGCTAATTATAAACAGAATGAGAGCCACTCCATCTCCAAAAAATTCCAAAGACAAAAGGATCACAATCTTTATTTAATATCTACATTACATCTTACACTACTAATAAATGACTTTTATTTCTTAAAAAATAAGAGCTCATTAAACCAACTCATTACTTACACATGCTTTTCTCTGATTAATATATGGCAAACTGATTCCATAGTTCGCATTTACAGCAGCTCTGTGGTGGATGTTTTCAGGATCCTGCATGATTTTTACATTCAACCCTATCTTTCGCTGAAACAAAGAAACAATGAAACTTTCATGCTGGATGAACAAAAATGCTTACTAACATTTTATATCCTCAAAGGAGTTTAAAGTTCTTTGGAAATAATTATTTTAATGAAATTCTCACTGGAAAAAAATATATTTGGATCTTTTATTTAGGCTGCTAATCAGTCCCTCTTATTCACAGAAAAGGAACTTTCTACAGGTTTTCCTCCGTGTATCCCATTGCTCCCACAAATACATCCTCAGACACATTTTCTCAAAAATAACGCTGGAAGCCAACCAAGGTGGGCAAAGGACTAGATAGAATACCTGGTCTTAATTTATTTTTAGCTTTCCAGGTCAAGGATTTTGCCAATGAAATCTATACCACAAATACACAGGCAGAGGGCTCCCTTGGTCTGTTAATGTGGCCACTTTCCTCTAGGGACATTTACAGGTAAATCTCAATTTGGGCCTGGTCAATTTACAACAAATTTATCTACTCCTTCACAGAGATTCTGTTATCTGCAAGAATAATTTATGCTCTCATTAGGAAAAAAATAAAAGCCTCTTGTTTGAACCACTTATTCCTCATTTTAAATAATTCAAATTAGTTATCATTGACATGCTTAAAAATAAACCATGAGAGTGGGCCACATAGTGGTGGTGGGAAGGGGCACTAGATAGTTGTCAGGACCCCTAGGTGCCAGCTCTCCTCTCGACTGCTCTGTGTGACCTTGGGTAAGTCACTTCACCTCTATGGAAGTCAGTTTCTTTATTTGCAAAATGCATGTTAGACTTGATGGTCTCTTGAGGAACCATGCCCGAGCTTTGGGATTCTATGATTTTAGGCTAAAAGATAATTTCGCACGTAGGGAATATGGTATTACTAATAATTTCTAGTCTTTTTGTGATTTTTAAAATTGTAATACAATGCATATCCCATAAAATTCACCCCTTTAAAGTGTACAATTCAGTGGTTTTCAGTATATTCCTACAACCATCGCCACTATCTAATTCCAGAATATGTGCATCACTCCAAAATGAGACCTCATACCCATTAGCAATTGCTCCCCATTCCCTCCTCCCACTAGTTCCAGGCAACCAGTAATCTACTTTCTGTCTCTACTGATGTATATCTATTCTGGACATTTCATAAAAATGAAGTCAAAATATGTAGGCTTGTAGGCTTTGTAACTTTTTAAAAAGGAGGTTAGAAGTACCGTGAGCAACTTAACTGTTTTCCTTTCAATTAAATGTCTTAGTTTTGAGGGTGATCTGACGCAGTTGTTAAAACGGTTGTAGGAATCAGACAGATTTGTTCATGATCCAGCTATTTCTTTGACATAAGCATTCATAAAGGGTCTGTGCCTAAGGTCAAAGTGAAGAAGAAGGCTACAAAAATATCTACAGAATGTATGCTAGATAAGCATAGATACGTCTAGGTAAGGTCTTTCTTAACAGATATTCCAAATCTTCCTTTTACTTTTTAATAGCATGTTTGTTGTTGTTGTTGTTGTTGTTTTGAGACAGAGTCTCGCTCTGTCACCCAGGCTGTAGTGCAGGGACACAATCTTGGTTCACTGCAACCTCTGCCTCCCAGGTTCAAGTGATTCTCCTGCCTCAGCCTCCTGAGTAGCTGCGATTACAGGTACGAGCTACCACACCTGGCTAATTTTTGTATTTTTAGTAGGGACAGGGTTTCACCATGTTGGTCAGGCTTGTCTCGAACTCCTGACCTCATGATCCACCTGCCTCAGCCTCCCAAAGTGCTGGGATTACAGGTGTGAGCCACCGTACCCGACCAATAGCATTTCTTAAACCAAATCTCCAAATAACTGCCCTCAACTGTCGACTTTATTTAATCTGGGCAAGGATACAGGATTCAAACAAGGCATGTCTATTTCCTTCTCCTTGAGGTACACGTGGTCACAAAAGTAATATCATACCTAATTATAAATGGCTTTTCTTCTGTGGGTAACACAGAACTACTCCAGGGTTTTTGCATGGACGCAGATTGCCTCTTCTATTGAAATTAATACCTGAACATAATATTTTCCTTCTTAAACGTTCAAAATAATTTCTATTCTACCAAGGATTGGGAAATTGCTAATATGTATTATATTGACTGGATCTGGGTTTTTGTAATTAGGGTATTTTTAAAATGTGTGTATTCTGGATACAGAATTGATGGTAATAGCTTCATCTATCACATCTAAGCTGTTAGAACTTTTAAATTATGGGATTATTTGCTCAGTGGGCCATAGCAGTTTTCTTAGTTTTATCATGCTCCATCAAGTTTGTGTGGTTATAGGTCTGGTATAGGGAGGAAATGGCCAAATACAGAATCTCTGTTAAAACTGGCCTTAAAATCCTGTAGTGTTCTGCTTATTGTTAAATTCTGTAGTACTAGACACAGTTATTTCCGAAAAGAAATCAGTATGTAAATAGAAATCCAACAGAAATGATAGATGTACTATCAATTCTTTATTGTTGGGTTCTAAAGCAACAATTTGAGGTTAAAAGATAATTTAAAAGTATTAATATTCTCATATTCACTAATTTGGTACCAATGCTTGTGTATACCAAAATAGTAATATGTAGCACACATGATTTAATTGCTCTTTTCAAAAACACTTAAAAGGCATCTATGTTTAAAGAATATTAACATAATCATACGGGCATGGTGGCTCATTCCTGTAATCCCAGCACTTTGGGAGGCCGAGGTGGGTGGATCATTTGAGGCCAGGAGTTCGAGACCAGTCTGGCCAACATGGTGAAACCCGTTTCTACCAAAAATACAAAAATTAGCCGGGCATGGTTGCGGGCGCCTGTAGTCCCAGCTACTTGAGAGGCTGAGGCATGAGAATTGCTTGAACCCAGGAGGTGGAGGTTGCAGTGAGTTGAGATCATGCTCTGCACTCTAGCCTGGGCAACAGAGTGAGGCTCAGTCTCAAAAAAAAAAAAAAAAAAAAAAAAAAAATTAACATAACAAATGTTTCACTGAAATTCACTACCAAATACATTCAAAACCTAAATTTGTCTTACAAACCATCTATCATGATATATGGGAAAATACTTACAAACATAGGCTGTGTTATAAGACCCAATAATAAGGTTTTCAAGAAAATCAATTATAGACTTCAAAAACAAAAATAAAATTAATCATTCCATTAAGCAGGAAAGTATGCTCTGGAAGATGATCATTTTTTATCAACAGTAAGATAAATATCAGAAATAATTTCAGAAAATTTTAGTAAATTGGTCAAGAAAAGATACCAATTTATGTAATCTATCTTGAGTCACTAAACAATCTAAACTTTGTATTCTCTCCTTTTGATGGTAATTACAAGCAGATATATCAAATGTGACTCTCATTTAGACTTTGGTTTGTAAGAACAAAAGTTATTATCAGAGCCAATTACTGTTTTACCTACATGGCTGCACAGAAGCAGGGAGCTCAATTTTCATCTCATCAGTGATTTTGTGGTATTTATTTTATTACTATGCCCACAAAGCTATATAAGAAGGAAATAGCTTATGCTATTAAAACTAGGGTTGGAATATAGGAGGCTAAGGTTTCTTTTAGAAGAACTTCTGAATTAAAAACACTAGGCAGCGTGTAATGCCAGCTCCCCAGACATGGGTAGACCATAAAACGACACACATCTGAGCAGTAGATCCCACACAGAGTAATCAAAATTGAAATGCTTCACAAACAAAAGTTGAGAGAGGCTATTTACTAAGTTACAGTATTATCAACAGTGTTTGCTGCAAGTAATGTCTTCTAAAGTGGATATTGCTTAATATCATATTCCCACTGGTTAAAGACAGCTGCTGTTTAGTCTCAAAAGCAGAGAAAAGAAAAATACAAAGAATTTAGTCACCTTTAACACTCATTCTTTCAATCACTGTCTCATGTAATACAAAGAACAATAGACGTCAAGTCCTGATTTGAGCTGTGTGATCTAGATTTCTCATTTGTAAAACTGGGTAGTAACACTTAGCTTCATAGGGTTGTTTGTGAAGTTCAAATGACTAATGTATAGTTAAGTATCTTATAAATTATAAAGTACTATTCTGGAGCCAATGTGAAAGAGGCTCCCACTGGCCCCAAAATAACAATTACAATCGATTGAAACACTTCAAACATATAAAAATCCATGAGTTCTTAATAATATTCTCTTCCCCTCAAAAACCTAGTTGATAAAATCGATAAATTAACCTAAAAATTGATAAATAAAAAAAGTAATTAAGCAAAAAGTAAGTAATTAAAACTGGTTTTCAGAGTCACCAAAGAGTTGCTAAAGAAAACTTCCTCACAGAGGCTAAAAAAATGCAAAGGAATGATAGAATTCTAAAAATCACTACTTTGTAATTCCTAATGAAATAATGTATTAAAGCAAATATTAATGGTTGCTAATATCATTAAGTGAAAAGTTGCAGAGAATTTTATAAAAGACAAATTCAGCTGATAATTCTTGGACTCATCGATCAGTCTTAATATTATTAAAAGACAAAAAAAGAAATTGCCTCTTGATATGCTATAAAAGAAAATACACAGGCACTGGGTATAGCACCATTGTACAATATGAAGTAGTCCTGCCAAAAAGACAGAATCTGAATACAATCAAGCTTCTAGATAAAACTACCAATTTACAAGAGATACTAGGGACAGAGGAACATGTAAAATGGCACCACGGGATTGCAATCAGATAAATCCAGACTGTGAGAAGAACCTATATGACAAATGACCTGGTTTCTTCAACAAATAATTGACATTAAAATTTTTTTATTTTTAATTTTTGTGGATACATAGTAGGTATATATATTTATGGGGTATATGAGCTATTTTGATACAAGCATATAATGAGTAATAATTACATCAGGATAAACAGCCATCACCTCAAGCATTTATCCTTTCTTTGTATTACAAACAATCCAGTTATATGCTTTTATTTTTAAATGTACAATAAATTATTGTTGAATATAACAGAGTAACCAGCCAGTGTCACCTTCTTTTGATATACTAGATCTTATTCATTCTATTTAACTATATTTTTGTGTTCACTAACTATCCCCACTTCTCCCCAAGCCCCACACTACACTCCCCAGCCTCTGGTAACCATCCTTCTACTCTCTATCTCAGTGAATTCAATTGTTTTAATTTTTAGCTCCCACAAGTAAGTG
The DNA here is from genome assembly GCF_002776525.5 of Piliocolobus tephrosceles. NCBI lineage: Eukaryota > Metazoa > Chordata > Mammalia > Primates > Cercopithecidae > Piliocolobus > Piliocolobus tephrosceles. The sequence goes on along the minus strand of NC_045439.1, from coordinate 140,474,242 downwards.
AGAACATGTGAATCCTATCCTTCTATGCCTGGCTTATTTCACTTAACATAATGATCTCCAGTTCTATCCATATTGTTGCAAATGACAGGATCTCATTCTTTTTTTTTTTTGGCTGAATATATTCCATTGTGTGTAAGTGCCATATTTTCTTTATCTATTCATCTGTTGACAGACACTTAGGTTGCTTCCAAATCTTGGCTAGTGGGAATAGTGCTACAATAAACATGGGAGTGCAGATATCTCTTTGATACACTGATTTCCTTTCTTTTGGAAATGAGATTGTTGGATCATATGGGAGCTTTATTTTTAGTTTGCTGTTGTTGCTGTTTGAGACAGATTATTGCTCTGTCACCCAGCCTGGAGTACAGTGGCACAATCTCTGCTTACTGCAACCTCTGCCTCCCGTGTTCAAGTGATTCTTGTGCCTCAGTCTCCCAAATAGCTGAGATTACAGGCATGTACCACCACACCCAGCTAATTTTTGTATTTTTCAGTAGAGATAGGGTTTCATCATGTTGGACAGGCTGGTCTTGAACTCCTGGCCTCAAATCATCCACCCACCTCGGACTCCCAAAGTGCTGGAACTACAGGAGTAAGACACCACGCCCGGCCTATTTTTAGTTTTTTGAGGAACTTCCAAACCGTTCTCTATAGCGGTTGTATTAATTTCAGACATTCCTACCAACAGTGTAGGAGGTTTCTGTTTTCTCCACTACTTGCCAGCATTTGTTATTGCCTGTCCTTAGATAAAAGTCATGTTAGTGGGGAAGATGATATCTCACTGTAGTTTTGATTTGCCTTTCTCTGATGATCAGTGATGCTAAGCCACCTGTTTGTCTTTTGTATGTCTTATTTTGAGATATGTCAATTCAGATCTTTTTTTTTTTTTTTGACCAAGCCTCGCTCTGTTGCCCAGGCTAGGAGTGCAAGTGGCATGATCCCAGCTCACTGCAACCTCCACCTCCCAGGTTCAAGCAGTTCTCCTGCCGCAGCCTCCCAAGTAGCTGGGATTAAAGGCTACGACACCACGCCTGGCTAATTTTTGTATTTTTAGTAGAGATGGGGTTTCACCATATTAGCCAGGCTGATCTGGAACTCCTGACCTCAGATGATCCGCCTGCCTTGGCTTCCCAAAGTGCTAGGATTACAGGTATGAGCCACCATGCCCAGCCTCTTTTGCCCATTTTAAAATCAGATTATTAGATTTTTTTTTTCCTAGAGTTGCTTGAGCTCCTGATATATTCTGGTTACTCATGCCTTGTCAGGTTGGTAGTTTGCAAATATTTTCTCCCATTTTGTGGGTTGTCTCTTTGTTGATGGTTTCTTTTTGCTGTGCAGAAGCTTTTTAACTTGATGTGATCCCATTTGTCCATTTTTGCTTTGTTTGCCTGTGCTTGTAGGGTATTACTCAAGAAATCTTTAAATGACATGTTTTAAACGAGGGAAACTGTTTAGATAAAATGAAATACAATTATAATGTGTGGACCTTGTTTGCATCCTGATTCATGCAAACAACAGTAGAATGACAATTTAAAGACAATTGGGGAAAATTGCACATGGACTGGGAATTATACATTATTCGTGAATTGTTGTTATATTTTTGGCATAATGGAGGGAAAGATGGACAAGGATGTTTGCAAGAGAGAGACTATGGTGCTGAACCATTGAATCAGTTAGAAGAGATTTAGATTATATACCAGAAAACGCTAATGGGGTCTATTCTCACTAGTTACAGGTGATAATGGTTATTTTTAAAAATCTTTACCAAATAACATATGATAAAGTGAAATGATATGATGTCTGGGATTTGCTTTCAAAGACTTTGCCAAAAGTAGTAGAGGGAATAGATGAAATTAGAATGGAAAAATTATGTTAACTGTAAAAGCTGAGAGATGGTTATATGGATTTTTGTCTCTATTCAAAAATACATTTTCTTAATAAAGTGTCAACTAAAATTAAGGTGTAATTAAAATGTAATGATTCATTATTTTATTATTAATTCAGCTCTAACACTCTATGCTGTATTACCTCCCCTCTTACCTTCCTGTTAAGGCTAGAAGGATCAACAAAGTAGAAGCCCTCCACAATCATAGCATCACTTAACTCCATGCTGCTTCTAAATAGCCCAGCTGCTGCCTAACTGCCTCAGGTTCACAAAACCTAAAGGCTTACCTATTTCTATTGAGATGTTGCCTTCCCGTTTTCTCATTCCTACAGGAGTTGAACTGGAGAATAAAAGAAGGGTTGGGGGGAGAGCTAACATTTATTCAGGTCCCATTTTGTGGCATGCACCAGAACAGGTGGGTGTGGTCATATTCAACTGATTTTAGTCCTAAAAATAACAAGGGGAAGTATATGATATTGTCACTACTTTGCCAATGAGGATAATTGGTTAAGTGACTTCTCAAGGTCACACAATCCGGAAGTGAGGAGACAGGATATGATTTACGTCTCTGAATCCAAAGGCTTATTTCATCACAACATATTGTCACATTATAAAGAAGTGTTAGGTGATGCACTCTTGATTCAACTTCCTATCATCCTATCAGATCCTTTACCCACTCTAATCCCCACAGGCACTGCTTGGTCCATGCTTCACTGATTATTACATAGACCTCCTTAATAGTCCCTTAGATGGGTCTCTTTACCTCCAACCCATCTTCTGCATGATGGCCTGCCCTTAATCACTGAATCGAATATGTCTCTCACCTTTAAAATCCTCCACCAGTTTCCCTTAGGGTGGCGTAGTCTGAACCATTCCTACTTTCCAGCCTCCACTCCTGCCATTCCTTCCTGACAGCTCTGTGCACTTTTCATGCTGAATGACCAACGCCCACATACAACACGCTCTCTCCCCCTCTGCAAGTGAGCATGCTGTTCCTTCTTCTGGGAATGTCTTCCTCTTCCCTCTTCAGTGTCTTCTGGTCACACTTTTATTCAAACTTGAATTTCAGTCAGGCCCAAATTACTCTGGGAGGTGTCCTCCAACCTCTCTCTCTCCTTCTTTAATTCCAACAAAATTCATTCATTCATTCATTCAAACATTTCTTGAGAGCCTAGTAGGTGTTAGAAACAGGAAAGATGAAGGCCCTGACCATGTGGATCTTACATTCTTGAAGGTATGTGAGGAATCAGACCATAAGCACATAAACGGATATAAAATTAATTTCAGATTGCCCTAAATGCTCTAAATAAGATACACTAGGATAATGAGATAGAGAATAAGAGAAAACTACCTTAGATATTATGGTCAAGAATAGCCTCTATGAGGAGACAACAATTAGACTTAAGACCAGAGTGATGAAACTGAGCTAGTTATGCAAAGATCTCTAAATGAATGAGGAGTGAGAAACTGATGATTCGTGAGAGGAAATAACTGTAGAAACTAAGGCCTTAATAAGAGGCTGGCCTTAATAGGAGAGGGACACTTCCATTACGATTAGAGAGAAGGCACAGAAAGTACATCTCAACCTAGAAAGGCTGATGTATTTGGTTAGGATTCATTTGTCTATATGTGACCAGAAACTGGAAGAATATTGTTTAAATAGGACAGAATTCAGTCCTCTCATGTACCTGAAGTCCAGAGGTAGGTTGTTCAGGGTTGATTTGGAAGTCATAAAATTGTTAGGAATCAGACCCCTTCTAGCTCAGTACTCTTTTATCCCAATATGCGGACCTACTCTTCCTGTCTAAGATGGCTGCTAGATAGGGTTCCAGCATCATAGTTTCATCCCACGTAGCAAAAGAGAGGAGGGAGAAGAAAAGGATCAAAGGGCACAAGCCAGTTCTATCTTTTTAGAACATTTCCTGAAAGCTACCCATAATACTCCCCCTTACATTTCATTAGCCAGTACCTGGCCATATAGCTATAATCAACTGAAAAGGAAGCTGGAAAATATGGTCTTTACATGGGACAGCCATATTTCTAGCTAAAAAGATCAAGGGCGTTATTACAAAGAAAGAGGGAGAGGAATACTGGGGATACTAGCAGACTCTGACACAAAAAATGAGGTGGGTGAGTATGAAGGGAGATCATCAGCTGAAAGTAAGGGGAGACAAGGGTGCTGGAGGTATGAAGAGAGAGGAGAAAGTTTAAAATAGCCGTCTCAAGGGATGAGAAAGTGATTTTGCTACAGAAAAGTGATAGCACATATAGGCTGAGTTTAGTGCCCACCAGAAATTTGGGGGCATAAAATTAAAGTCAGACCACTAAGCACCATTGTGAGATGTACTACAGCTATATTTAGCTTCTCAGATGCAAACACAGAGCAGTTCGTTAGGTTTAACCAGACCTGTGTTTTGTCTCCCAGGCATGATGGAGGGAAAGATGGACAAGGACGTCTGCAAGAGAGAGACCATGGTGCTGAACCAATGAATCAGTCAGAAGAGATCTGACATTATAAAACAAAAAGCCCTTCTGGGGTCTATTCTCACATGGCAGAGGTAGTCAATTGCTAGCATTAGTTCAGCTGCTCAGAGAAGCCATTGGGGGCCCAGTTCCTTTCTCTCTTTCTGCTCTACAATCATCAAGGTGTTGCCTGTTGTCCATGCTTGTCATCCCATGGTTGCAAGATGATTGCTGCAGCTCCACATGTCATATCTGTGTTTAAGGAAGGAAGAAAGGAGAAAGGGAAATAGGGGCAAAGGAACATGCCAGCTGTGACTATCCCTGTTATTAGAAAAGCAAAATATTCCCTGGAACCAACCCCCAGTAGACTGCTGCTCGGTACTAACTGGACAGAACTGGGACACGTGGAAATATTTTGCTTTAAGGCAGGCTCAGAAATGAGGAATCTTATTCCTTATGACATAATGCCACCCTAAGTAAAATTAGTTCTGTTAGTAATATAGGTGAGGAAATAGATAATTCGGCAGAGAACTAACAATTTCTGCCAAAACCATGGCATCTAATCTAGCTGAGAAGGAAAAGACAATAAGACAAAAGTGATATATAGTGAAATAATGAGAGGTCAATGGGTTGAAGGTCCTCATAGTGTTGAAGAATTGTTGGAAGAACATACTATATGTGAGCTGGCAGTCTAGGATGCAGAGGTCATACTGCTGTGCTTGAAAAAGATTTTCAACATGATGCACTTAATGGTTACATCAAAGCCCAGGCATTAGGCATACCCTCTGGCTCTACAAGAGCATGTTTTCCAAAACTCTATTATAGCATTCGCTACTCTGTCTGCAGGGGACCTTTCAAATTGCAAGTCATATTCTCTAGTGTAAGCCTCCAATAAATTTCGCTCTTACGCGGTAATATCCAAAGTCTCACAACGGTCTAAAAGACCTGGCCCCTCCTACTTTTCCCACTTCACTCTCCCTTGCACCCTCCTCTTCTCTGCTACTCACACTCATAAGTGTGAGTAGCAAAGACAGAAGAAAGCAAAGCAAAGAAAAAAGGGTCTTTCTTCTCTCTAGATGCATGTCCTCCAAGGAGGCACATGACTTGCTCCTTCAGAGCCATCAAATATGTGCTCACATGTCACCTTACAAGTTAGACCATCCCAGTGCTCCCTATGTTCCTTTCCCAGCTTTTCTCTCACCAACTAACGTGCTATTCACTCTGGCCCTCCATATCCATGGGTTCTGCATCCATGGATTCAATCAACAGTGAATTCAAAATATTTTTTAGAACATATATCTGTACCAAACATACACAGACTCTTTTTCTTGTCATTATTTTCTAAACAATAGAGTATAAAAACTATTTACATAGCATTTACATGGTATTAAGTATTATAAATAATCTAGAGATTATTTAAAGTGTACAGGAGGATGTGTATAGACTATATGCAAATATTACACTATTTTATATCAGGGTATTGAGCATACACAGATTTTAGTATTCAAGGGAGATCATGGAACCAATCCCCCATGAGTAGTGAGGGACAACTGGATGTTTACTTTTCAAATTGTTTTTTGTTTTCCTAATGACTACTCAACCCCAATTAGCATGTAAGCTCCATGAGAGCAGAGAAATTTGGCTGATGCCTAAAATAGGGCCCAACATGTATTAGGTACATAGTAGAGGTTGATTAGTACTTATCAACAAATAAGAACAATAACTAACACTTATACAGCACTCACTGTACAACAGATACTACTGTTAAACTGATTTTGCAGATGAGGAATTGAGGCACGGAGAGGTTAAGTGACTTGCCCAAGTATAGCTAGTAAGTGATAGAGCCAGGATGTTAACCCATAGTTCTAACCACTATGCTGCCATCTACTAAGAGCCTACTCCAGGCTAGGCACTGTTTAGACACTGGTTACAGCAATGAACTAAACAGAGTCCCTCTGCTTTAGAAATAAAATAATCAGATGCAATGGATAACAGATTCAGGATTGGATAAGAGAGGAGTAAAAGTCATTTGGGAAATAACTCGGGCAATCTAAATATGAACTGGAAATTTATTATATTCAAGAATTATTGTTGATTTTATTAGGTGAGATAAAGATACTGTGAGTGAAAGAGAAACAGTTCATTTTTGAAGATTCATGTTAAAAGCATTAAGGGGTGAAATGTCATTAGGTTTTTATTTTATTTTAAAACACTTCAATAAAAATAGATGAAGCAAAAATGGTAAAGGTTAACAACTGCTCAATCTAAGTGATGGAGAAGTGGTTATTTATGTTATTTTTTTGTATTGTTTTAGTCTGTTTGGGCTGCTATAAGGAAGCCTGGGAGCTGGCTTACCGTAATCCCAGCATTTTTGGAGGCCAAGGCAGGAGGATCACTTGAGCACAGAAGTTTGAGACCAACCTGGGCAACATAGCAAAACCTTGCTACTACTAAAAATTTTTAAATTAGCCAGGTGTGGTGGCATGCACCTCTAGTCCCAGTCTCAGCTACTTGGGAGGCTGAGGCAGGAGGACTGCTTGAGCCCAGGAGGTGGCGGCTGCATGATAAGCCATGATTGTATACTGCATTCTAGCTGGGGCAATAGTGCAATACCCTGTCTCAAAAAAAAGAGTCTGGATGGTTTATAAACAACAACATTTATTTCTTACAGTTCTGGAGGCTGAGAAATTCAAGATCAAGACACTGGTAGATTCAGTGTTTGGTGAGGGTCTGCTTCCTGGTTCATAGATAGCCATCTTTTCACTGTGTCTGCATATGGAAGAGGGGTCAAGGAAGCTCCCTAGGGCCTCTTTTATAAGAGCACTAATCACCCTCATGAGGGCTTCACTTTCATGAGCTAAGCACTTCTCAAAGTCCATACCTCAAAATGCCATCACACTGTGCATTAGGATTTATTTAATAACATGAATTTTGGGGACATACACACACATTCAGTCTATAGAAGGTATATTTGAATATTTTCATATAAAAAGGGTTTTTAGAAGCCATGGAAAAGGAAACAAATACTTTCAAAAAGTTGCTGCTCTTATGAAGCTTACATTCTAATGAGAGGGCAGAACTCACAGTGGATCCTTGTAGACATTCTCTTCTCTCCAATCTATTCTATACAATCCAACTTGCCATCTCATCAGCAAAATTTTTACCCTGATAGAGGTATAACTTACAGCGAAAATTTGTGAAGGAACCTTTGCCTGCTCTGACATTTTCAGTTTTTGATCTTTTACCGTATTATGCCTCATAATGTCAAAAATCCTCAAAACTTTAGTTTGGGTGAAATTTTGAAAATCGCCTTTCTTAATGAGATCAAAATTCACAAAATTAAAGATTCTTCCCAGGTTAGACACGAATGTATATTGCTATATCATACTAGAGCACAATATTTTTTTAATGTTTGATTGTTAAGGCATCCATTTTAAGGAACTTGGGGTGAGCTGGTGTTTATCCTGGGTAGAATCAGATGACTGTTAAAGTCCTTTCAAAATGTGAGATTCCAGGAGATTCTAGTATTAGGTTAATAATAATACCCCAAACTGAGTACTTTCCCATGTGCCAGGTATTGTGCTATTTGGGAAACTATGCATTTATTCCAATTTTTGGAACCTGTCTTTTAGACTGCCTACATCACATTCTTTGGAATGGCTTTACCCTTTTGCTTTTGCCCAGAATTATTCTGAGTTTCATCGGTAAACAAGGTAGGTAATCAAGCTGAACAATAGGTATTGTCTAGAATGAGACAGTTACAACACAGTGATAGCATGTCCCTTCCCTAGTGGTTGGTCTTTCATGAATAATGATTGTGTGTCTGTCTTCTGCAGTGTTTTCCAGAGTGGATTCTATGAACATTGCGAGAGAGATAGCTCTTTTTGTGCAGAAAATCCTATGGATTATAGAAAGTTTAGTGTCCCTGGCCCACTAAAGGCCAGCAGTGCTCCAAAAACATTGTAACAACCCCAGAAGTCTCTGCATTTCCCAAGGCTCCCAAGGAAGACCACTATATTACATTCCATGTGGAAAGGGATCATGCTGTATTGTATATCTTTGCATTCCAGAGTTGGGCACAGTGAATTGCACAAATTTGACACTCAAAGTTTGTTGAATAATCTGAATTGTCTCACAAACTGCCTTCACAATTTAATTGCCTTCAAAATTACAAAATAAAATCTCCAAGAATGCTTTCAACACAGAAATTATTAGGCTAAGGGTAAAGCCTTGTATGATACGTGATGTATTTCTTCTATTCAAAAAAATGTGTTTTCAAGTTTTAACATTTCTGAAATCAGCCTTTCTTACATGTGATGTCAAAAGAATCTTGCCAGTCACTACCTACAGGAGTAAGCTGTGATACAACTGTGCAACTCAGACTAGCCATGAATAAGCATATGTTCATACCATCATCACCACAATAGAATTTTGTGCCCTAGAAGTACCACAGGTGCTTAAAATTTAAGTTGCACTAGTATTTCTGATTTTTGCTTAAAACACCTTGTAAAAGATTACATTTTGATGCAGCATTAAAATAAAAAATTATTATAGATGCAGAAATTATGTCATAAACCAGCATAGCAAATCTCATGGAATAGACTCTAGGATTTTCAAAGCTATGGAGAACTGGTGTCACCAGTTTATATAATCATTCAGGTACTGAACAGCTCTGACAGAAGCTTTTCCACTGATTTTCAGGAGAAGGTGTTTAACTTTCAGGGCTGGGAATTAAGTTAAGGAAAATATGAAATTATGAGTTGGACCAAATAAGACAATGAAAAGAAACCCTATTATATTTCATTATGCCCCAGAATTATATTACCAGTCAAAAGAAGACAAAAGATTCAACTTCACAAGTCAGAGTTGTTAAAAAAAAACAGTCTGTCATCATGATGCTGCATGTGATGTCAAATGGCCAAAAGTGATTTGGAAGAATCTTTAGACTGTGAATAAAAAGGCTTAGACTCAAACTTTGTTACATGAAAGTTTGTGTAATATACATTATTGTTTGGTTTTTAAAATTATGCTTTTAAACCTGAAAATCTCTTATTGATTTGTGATACGGAGATTTCAACTACATTACTTACTCATCATTTTCATTTGATGTTCTCTTTGAGAGATCCCATCTTCTCTGACTTGTACCACCCCTAAATGTTGATAAGAGCAAATCTATAGCTTATTCTCAGATATTTCTTCTGACCTCCATGCTACAGGTAGGTACATTCAGCTGCCTGTTAGGCATTTCCTTTTTGGAAGGGTCCACAAGTATCTCAGATTCAACACTGTATGAAACTGAATTAATCTTATTTGCCTACTCCAATCATCATCTCAACATATCTGCTCCTTTTCCTATGTCTCCCATCTCAATGAATGGTATAACTACCACCCAGTCTCCAAGCTGGATACTTGTGGGTTATCACCGACTCTCTCATTCTCTTTTTAATCCCCCAATCATCAAGTCATGTTAGTTCTACCGCTAATCATGGTCTTTTTTTCTTTATGCCCATGATCACTGCAATAATTCAGACCTTCATCATCTCTCACCTGGATTGCCACAAATTGGATGATGAAGTTCCCAGAGTCTACCTCCTACTTCCATGTCTTTTTCCATACTGCTGACAAAACGATCTTTTCAAATCACTATTATGATCATGTCATTCTCTAATTCCCTATTTAAAAATTATAAATAGTTCTCTTTGTCACTGATGTAAATTTAAACTCTTTCACATGATATAATCTTAGCAAGCTGCATCATTATCTAGCTCTCCCTTATCTCTTCTTCAACCTCATCTCTTGATTGTCCTCAAACAATACTGTCTACATTTTAACCACAAGGAACTCATTGGGTTCCCCCCAAATAAGTCATACTCTTTTTTATGGCCATGTATTTGCATATTTCCTCCACTGTGAGTACCCTTCCTCTCCGATCCTAGCTGGCTGAGACTCAGCCCAGGCATCATTGCCTTTGTAAAGCCTCTCCCATCCCTGACCAAGTTTGCATAAGCCCACCCTTTCTCTTTGATTCTGTAGACCACAGTGCTTCTCTCTGTCTCAGATGATGTTTATTTGTCTATCTCCCTCAAAATATTCTCAAAGACAAGTCCTCCAGTGCTTAGAAGAGTGCCTAACTTAGTTATCAATAAGAACTTTGAATATAAATGGACTAAACTCTCCAATCAAAAGACATAGAGTGGCTGAATGGATACAAAAACAAGACCCAATGATATGTTGCCTACAAGAAATGCATTTTACCTATAAAGACACACATAGACTAAAAATAAAAGAATGGAAAAAGATATTCCATGCAAATGGAAACCAAAAAAGAGCAGGAGTAGCTACACCAGACAAAATAGATTTCAAGACAAAAACTATAAGAAGAGACAAATGTCACTATATAATGATAAATGGGTCAATTCAGTAAAAAGATGTAACAACTGGAAATATATATATATGCACCCAAAACTGGATCATCAAAATACATAAAGCAAATGTTATTAGAACTAAAAAGAAAAACAGACCCAAATACAGTAAGAGCTGGAGACTTCAATACCCTACTTTCGGCATCAAACAGATCTTCCAGACAGAAAAATCAACAAAGGAACATCAGATTTGATCTGCACTACAGATCAAATGGACCTAATAGATATTTACAGAATATTTCATCCAATGGCTGCAGAAGGCTCTATGTGCAGATCAGCACATGGATCATTCTCAAGGATAGCCCAAATGTTAGGTCACAAAAGAGGTCTTAAAACATTCAAAATAAACTGAAATAACATCAAGCTTTTTCTCTGACCACAGTGGAATAAAACTAGAGATCAATAACAAAAACAATTTTGGAAACTATGTAAATACATGGAAAGTAAACAATATGCTCCTGAATGACTAGTGGGTCAATGAAGAAATTAAGAAAACTGAAAAATTTCTTGAAACACAAGATAATGGAAACACAACAACATACCAAAACCTGTGGGATACAGTGAAGGCAATGCTAAGAGGGAAGTTTATAGCTAGCTATAAGCAACTACATCCAGAAAAAGGAAAACTTCAAATAAATAAACTAACAATGCATCTTAAAGAACTAGAAAATCAAGAGAAAACCAAACCCAAAATTAGCAGAAGAAAAGAAATAATAAAGATCAGAGCAGAAATAAATGAAATAAAGTACAAAAGATCAATGAAACAAAAAATTGTTTTGAAAAGATAAATTGACAAACCTTTAACCAGACTAAGAAAAAAAAGAAGACCCAAATAAATAAAATCAGAGATGAAAAAGGAGCTAATACAATCAATACTGCAGAAATTTGAAAGATCATTAATGGCTACTATGAGGAATTATTTGCCAATAAATCGGAAAATTCAAAAGAAATGTATAAATTCCTAGACACATACATCCTACTATGTCTGAACCATGAAGAAATCCAAAATCTAAACAAACCAATAACAAGTAGTGAGACTGAACCCATAATAAAACATCTTCCAGCAAAGAAAAGCCCAGCACCTGATGACCTCACTGTTGAATTCTACCACATACTTAAAAAAGAACTAACACCAATTCTACTCAAACCATTCCAATAAACAGAAGAGGAAATACTTCCAAATTCATTCTACAAGGCTGGTATTACCCTGATACCAAAGCCAGACCAAACACATTAAAAAGAGAAAAAACTATGGGCCAATATCCCTGATGAATATTGATACAAAAATCTCAAAAAAAAAAAAAAAAAAAAAAACTAGCAAATTGAATTCAACAACACATTAAGAAGATAATTCATCATGACCAGTGGGATTTACCCCAGAAATAGAAGGAGGGTTCAACATATGCAAATCAATCAATGTGATACCTCATATCAACAGAATAGAGGACAAAACCATATGATCATTTCAACTGATGCTGAAAAAGTATCTGATAAAATTCAACATCCCTTCACAAGAAAAACCTTCAGGAAAGTGGTGATAGAAGGAACATATTTCAACATAATAAAAGTCATATATAGGCCGGGCATAGTGACTCACACCTGTAATCCCAGCACTTTGGGAGACCAAGGTGGGCGGATCATTTGAGATCAGGAGTTTGAGACCAGCCTGACCAACACGGTGAAACCCCATTTCTACTAAAAATACAAAAACAATTAGCTGGGTATGGTGGCCTGCATCTGTAATCCCAGCTACTTGGGAGGCTGAGGCAGGAGAATCACTTGAACCTGGGAAGCAGAGGTGACAGTGAGCCCAAATCGCACCACCGCACTCCAGCCTGGGTGACAGAACAAGACTCCATCTCAATAAATAAATAAACAACTAACTAAATAAATAGAAGCCATATATGATAGACCCACAGCTAGTATCATACTGAATGGGGAAAAACTGAAAGCCTTTCTCCGAAGTTTGGGAACATGACAAGGATGCCCACTTTCACCACTGTTATTCAACATAGAATGTAATGTGAAGTCTTGGCTAGAGCAATCAGAAAAGAGAAAGAAATAAAAGGCATCCAAATTGGAAAGGAAGAAGTCAAATTATCCTTGTTTGCAGGTGATATGATCTTATATTCAGAAAAACCTAAAGACTCCACCAAAAAACTACTAGAACTAATAAACATGTTCAGTAAAGTTGCAGGATTCAAAATAAGCATGCAATCATCACTAGCATTTCTATAAGCCAACAGTATACAATGTGAAAAAGAAATCAAGACAGTAATCCCATTTACAATAGCTACAAATAAAATTAAATATCCAGGAATTAACAAAGGATGTGAAAAATCTCTACAATGAATACTACAAAACATTAATGGAAGAAATTGAAAAGGATATCAAAAAAAGGAAAGATATTCCATGTTCATGGATTGGAAGAATTAATGTTGTCAAAATATCCATACTACCCAAAGCAATCTACAGATTCAATGCAATCCCTATCGAAGTACTAATGACATTCTTCATAAAACTAGAAAAAACAATCCTAAAATTTATATGGAACCACAAAAGAGCCAGAAAAGCCAAAGCTATCCTGAGCAAAGAGAATAAAACTGGAAGAATTTTTTTATTCTGATTTCAAATTATACTACAAAGCTATAGTAACCAAAACAGCATGGTACTGGTATAAAAACAGACAAATAGACCAACAGAACAGAATGGAGAACCCAGAAATAAGACTGTATACCTACAACTCTGATCTTTGACAAACCTGACAAAAAAAAAAAAAAGCAATAGGGAAAGGATTCCCTATTCAATAAATGATGCTGGAATAACTGGTTAGCCATATGCAGAAGATTGAAACTGGACCCTTTCCTTACACCACACACAAACATTAACTCAAGATGGATTAAAGACTTAAATGTGAAACTCCAAACTTATAAAAACGCTGGAAGAAAACCTAGGCAATACCATTCAGGACATAGGCATGGGCACAGATTTCATGACAAAGATGAGAAAAGCAACTGCCACAAAATTTTTGTCAACAAAAATGGAAAAATGGGATCTAATTAAATTAAAGAGCTCCAGAACAGCAAAAGAAACTATCAACACAATAAACATACAACTTACAGAATGGGAGAAAATTTTTGCAAACTATGTAACCGACAAAGCATGCATCTGTAAGGAACTTAAATTTCCAAGAAAAAAAAAAAAACATTAAAAAGTGGGCAAAGGACATGAATGGACACTTTTCAGAAGACGACACACATGCGGCCAATGATCACATGAGAAAAAGGTCAATATCACTGATTATTAGAGGAATGCAAATCAAAACCACAATGAGACACCATCTCACACCAGTCAGAATGGTGATTATTTAAAAGTCAAGAAACAACAGATGCTGGCGAGATTGCAGAGAAATAGGAATGCTTTTACACTGTTGGTGGGAACGTAAATTAGTTCAACCATTGTGGAAGACAGTGTGGCAATTCCTCAAAGATCTAGAACCAGAAATACCATTTGACCCAGCAATCCCACTAGTGGGTATACGCCCAAAGGAATATAAATCATTCTATTACAAAGATACATGCACATACATGTTCACTGTAGCACTATTCACAGTAGCAAAGACACGGAATCAACCCAAATATCCATCAATAATAGACTGGATAAAGAAAATGTGGTACATATACACCATGGAATACTATGCAGCCATAAAAAGGAATGAGACCATGTACTTTGCAGGGACATGGATGGAGCTGGAGGCCATTATCCTTAGCAAGCTAATGTGGGAACAGAAAATACCACATGTTCTCATTTATAAGTGGGAGCTAAGTGATAAGAACACATGGACACATAGAGAGGAACAAGATACACTGGGTCCTATTGGAGGGAGGAGGGTGGAAGGAGGGAGAGGATCAGGAAAAATAACTAATGGGTACTAGGCTTAATACCTGGGTGATGAAATAATCTGCACAACAAATCCCCATGACAGAAGTTTACCTATGTAACAAATCCGCACATGCACCCTTGAACTTAAAAGTTAAAAAACAAACAAGCAAACAAAAAGCCCAGATGAATGGATAAAGAAAAAGTGGTACATATACACAGTGAAGTACTATTCAGCCACAAAAAAGAATGAGATCTTGTCATTTACAACAACAGGGATGGAACTGGACTTCATTATGTCAAGTGAAATAAGCCAGGCAAGCAAGGACAGGATTCACATGTTCTTATTTATTTGTGGTAGCTAAAAATTAAAATAGTTGAACTCATGAAGATGGAAAGTAGAAGGATGATTACTAGAGTCTGGGAAGGGTAGTGTGGGTTAGTGGGGAAGTGAAGATGGTTAACGGGTACAAAAAATAGAAAGAATGAATAAGAACTAGTATTTGATAGTACGACAGAGCAACTATAGTCAGTAATAATTTATTGTACATTAAAAATAGCTAAAGAGTATAACTGGATTGTTTGTAACACAAGGGATAAATGCACGCTTGAGGTGATGGCTACCCCATTTACCCTGATGTGATTATCATGCGTTGCAAGCCTATACCAGAATAGCTCATGTACCCCATACACATATACACCTACTATTTACTCACAAAAATAAAAAATAAAATAAATGAAATAAATAAAAATTTGAAAATGTTTGGTAAATGAATATACTGATGCTGTACAATCCTCTACATCTCAAATTGGGGCACTACTGGGAGTATGTGGTAGTGTGACAGGAACATAATAAACGAGATATATTATTTGGGGCATGAGTTTTATCTAAATATTTTGAAGTAAAATCCATTACTTTTACATTGAAACAAAAAATGGATATATAATGAAATGGAGTGAAAAACTGCTATAATTTATATGCCAAAGCACGAGCTATCAAAGACATTTCCCACTTACTTTGGGCTCCTTAGACTCAACCCCAGAACCTACAGGGTCCCACTTTCCCTCTTTTGGTGTCATGGATAGACAATAGAAAAAAAACTCAGAAATATCACACCATATTACATTTCTATCCTATTTTATAAACATAAAATAGCATATATTTTCTGCAAATAATTGTATGAACATAACTTCATATATAGTGTTTATGAACAAAAATGGTTTTTATTTGCATGACTGAAAATGCTATCTGTTTCAGTAAAAGCAAAAAAATTCATAACCAACTCAAATCCTACATATCTGCATACGTACTTGTACTGTATATACACTATTACAAAGGGGAATGAGTGGACAAATAAACCCGCTGTTAACACTGGTTGCCTCATGGGATTGGGTAGTTTGGTAGAGGGTGCGGGTTAAACAACTGGCTTTGCCTTTACATCTTCATATTATGTTTATCACAACAACAAGCAAGTATTACTGATACATTTGGAGGAAAAAATTAAAAATTAGTATTTTAATAAGCAAAAATGGAGTCCATATTGATTTCGCCCAGTTATCTGCAAATTCTGAAAATTAGACTTTATATTCCAATACTACTCACTGATATTTCACCACTGATTCTATTTTTTTCAAGAGAAAACCTCAGAAAGTGAAAGATTAGTGTAACCTTTCTTTTTTAAATTGTAAATGTTTCTGAGTATGCTTTTTCAAATTAAAAGAGGCTTAGGCCCGGTGCGGTGGCTCAAGCCTGTAATCCCAGCACTTTGGGAGGCCGAGACGGGCGGATCACGAGGTCAGGAGATCGAGACCATCCTGACTAACACGGTGAAACCCCGTCTCTACTAAAAAATACAAAAAACTAGCCGGGCGATGTGGCGGGCGCCTGTAGTCCCAGCTACTCGGGAGGCTGAGGCAGGAGAATGGGGTAAAACCCGGGAGGCGGAGCTTGCAGTGAGCTGAGATCCGGCCACTGCACTCCAGCCTGGGCGGCAGAGCGAGACTCCGTCTCAAAAAAAATAAATAAAAAAAAAATAAAAAGAGGCTTAATAAACAATTTTAAATTATGATTCTTAATTACAATTGAGCAACTCCTAACTGTTTGTCATATAAGCTTTTTGGTATGAATTTCAAAAACAGCTATCCACTTTTGGGGAGAGAGAGCTTAAAGAAGTGACTGGGGTTTCACCTGATTTAAAAGGTTGGCAGTGGGCAATTAAAGGTAGTAACATCCCAGTTGGATTTCAAAACTACTTAATAATAGAAGCTTTTATGTTGGTGTAGTAGAAATGTGTAACAGCTGGCAAGACAGCATTGTTTGTCTTTGACTTTACAGTGCAAAATTAGGGCTCTTTTTTATGTCAGAGGATATGCATTTTTAAGCAGATGTCACAGATATTAGAAATACAACAACAATAGTAATCCAGGCTCTGGAGGCAAAGTCAGGGTGGGAAATAGTCCATGCCCCTTTTTAAGAGAAGCTCACCCATCCTCATAGCATCTAAAAGAACACAGTGCATCTTCATGAACATTAGTCAGGGTTCAGAGTTCTTTGGGGCAAATAAATTTCTGGCCATAGTTTTGTTTTGTTTTTTTTCCCAGAACAATAATAGCAATTATACATTCTAAAATAGCCTAATTTCATACATCTTATTTCATTGTTCTTTTAAATCAGAGACCTCCATCTAATCTCTGGTCTTGGGGACCATCTGTGGACCTCCTGAGATTCTTGGCCAAACAAGTAAAACAAATGACTGAAGAAGTGACTTAACAGTAAGGAAGATGAGAAATTTAAGCTCCCTTTATCACAGCATTCTGTTTTATTTTTATCATTATCTGGTATTATCTTACTGATGGTCTGTCTTTCCCCACTAGAATATAAGCTCTCTGATGTCAGGGATTTGATCTGTCTTATTCAGCCTCTAATAATCCTGGGCACATAGTAAGCACTTCTCAGAGAGTGGCTGACAGACCCAATGTAACAAGTGCAAGGACAGAGGTAGGAGAGGGCTGCTTTGGGAGTTCACAGGAGCCTGAACTGATATTTTACATGGAGATGAGCACACTCTTAGAGATCACTGTGGTGGTTTCATTTATCCATTCAACAAACATTGATGCAGAATCCTCTGTGAAGGAAATACAAATATTTTACCCCAAAATATATATCTCTGACATATTTTGAAATAGTTGCCACAGGGCCAGCAAACAGAAGTGGTATTGCAAAGCTGTCTTTTGTGGAGAAATTTTGCTTCTGTAAAGAATCTCCATCAATGCTGCCAAGGCTCCCCTTTCAGTCATTTCCTGGATCTGGGAGAGATTGAGTCTGATACCTTTAAACGACTGAAAAGAAACATTTGCCATCTATTCTGTCTGAGGGAGGCTGCATCTACACACAAGGCCGTCTTTGCTAGCCAAGTCTCTTCCTTTCTCCCTCTTATAACCTGTTTTGCCACTGAACCTGATTTATAAACATAACCTGGTTTTGGCCATGCCCTGAGCCCCCATTCTTTCTGCAACCCCAAGATGATACATAAGCTTCTGTAACTTATTGGGATGTTGGGTCTTCATACTGAAGGCTCCTGTTATACATGTTAAATAAACTTGTATGCCTTTTCTCCTACTAATCAATCTGCCTCATGTTAGTGATTTTCAGCAAACTTTTAGGAGGTCAAGAGCCTATAAAGGCCCACACCCTAGGCATAATATAACAATGAACAAACTGATACAGGTACTGCCCTCATTAAGCTTATAATCTAGTGGGAAGATAGACATGTAAAAAGTCATACAACTGGCCACACGCGGTGGCTCATGCCTGTAATCCCAGCACTTTGGGAGGCCGAGGCAGGTGGATCATGAGGTTGGGAGTTCAAGACCAGCCTGGCCAAGATGGTAAAATCCCATTTCTACTAAAAATACAAAAATTAGCCAGGCGTGGTGACGGATGCCCGTAATCCCAGCTACTCGGGAGGCTGAGGCAAAGAATTGCTTGAACCTGAGAGACGGAGGTTGCAGTGAGTCGAGATCACGCTATTGCACTCCAGCCTGGGTGACAAGAGTGAAACTCTATCTTAATAATAATGATAATAACACCTCCTTCTAGGGTTGTTCTGAAGTTCAAACAAGTTAGTATTTTCAAAGTACTGAAAACAGTTCCTGCTACCCAAAAGAGGTAAGCTAGTATTACTTTTAAGTCAGGGTGTGCTATGGACTGAATGTTTGTGCCCCGCCTCCCCCCGCCCGCCCACCAAAACCCATATGTTGAAATCCTAACCCAGTGTAATGGTGTTAACAGGTGAGGTTTTTGGGAGATAATTAGCTCATGAGGGTAGAGCCCTAATGAATGAGATCAATGCCCTTATAAAAAGACACACAAGAGCTTGCTGGTTTTCTCTCTCTCTCCCATGTGAAGAAACAAATGAAGAAGGCTGTCTGCAAACTAGGAAGAAAGACCTCACCAGACACCGGATCTGCCGGCACCTTGACCTTTGAATTCCAGCCTCCAGAGCTGTAAGAAATAGAATTCTGTTGTTTACGCCACCCAGTTCACAGTATTCTGTTACAGCAGCCTGAACTAAGACAGGGACAAAACAGATACAAAATTGAGAGAACACTCAATGGAGGCAAAGTCAGAAACGTATTGAGCTCTATTCCTTGCCACCTGGCTCTATTAAAAAATGTGAAGGCATTATGTCTTGATTTATTTTCTTCTGAAGAAAGCTCTTTTGTTGTAGAAATTGACTATGCCATGAACATACCTGAAACAACTATAAAATGAAATTCTAGAAACAGACCTATACATTCATTATGTTTTCTAACTTAGAACACAAAGCAAATTTCTTACTTTACTCTTTTTTAAAAAGTTTTTAACAGCTTCATCGAGATATAATTAATATACCATAAAATTCACATTTTTAAAGTATATAATTCAATGGTGTTTACTATATTCACAGAGTAGTGCAATCATCACCACAATATAATTCTAGAACATGTTAATCATCCCCTAAAGAAACTTCATACCCATTAAAAGTCACTTCTAGTCTCTGCTCCTCCCAGCCCCTGGCAATCACTAAACTACTTTCTGTCTCTATGAATTTCTCTATACCTACCTTTGCTCTTGGAAAGACAGGCAGAGATGAACTGTGCCGTCTTTGGGATCGCCAAAGTTTACCCTCAGATTCCTGAGGGAAAATAAATGATTTCTGATCAATTACGGTTGGAAGTAACCTAAGTAAAAAGAAATGGAATTTAAAATCAAATTTGCTATCTTAAAAGTTTCTCAAATTGTAATTTTAAAACAATGCTTCCTAATTAAGCTTATATTTTATAGGAAATATTCTATCGGTAATTACAATAAATTAAACTAATCTTTATCATTTTTGCCACTGTGAAAGTGTAGTCGTTTTATTAAGCATAAGAATTTCCAAGTCTGTTAAAGACCATTATAGCATGAATAAAAAGCTCTATTTCTGACTGAGTTTATATGATTAACAACTGAAAGAATTACTGCACTATAAAACATTCTTGGTAAAAGAAAATACATAATGTTGTATTTTGTTTAATAAAATCAAATTACAGGAGAGCCAATGTTAAATATATGCAAAATGATGGTCCCTAAGTGGTTAATACTTATATTCTTGAAATCTCTGCTATTTTATATAGTTGTAAAGATTTAAATATCAAAGGTGGTTAAACATTTTCCTTATTAAGCAGTGGATAGTTCCATGGGAGTGCAATATAAAAAAAATAAAATTGTAAGAATGAGTATTTGTGTGGTATGTTATGTCTTAAAATTTTTAATTTGAAAGCAAGTTCAAGATCTTTAAGATTATCAATATAATTATTACTAACAAAACTCACCCACCAATAACTCAATACAACTCAATAACTTGATTCTATTGTGATACCCACTTTTGCAAAATTATCATTAAAAAGCAACTAATGGAGTTCTAGTTTCACTCCAACATGTAATAAGCCTGGAAGTTGTCATTCCTATTCTTACAACAAGAAAAAAGCTGAATGAACCAAAAACAACTCTTCTTCTATCAGAGAATTGAGATCACAGGGTAAACTGCTGTCCTGAAAGCTGGAGAGAGGAGTAGTATAAAGCATCATAGCTTGCAGGGAGCAGAAGCCTGAGAGAAGTCAGCTGTTGGAACCTGCACTGACAAGAACACTTAAGCTTTAATCGACACATTTCTCAAGGCTCAGTGTGGACTAGCTTGAGAGTTAAAAATTCTTGGGGGCAGGGAGGAGAATCTTAGAGGGTCCCATACTGTTGTGAGTTTTACCTCCAAGAGCCCCAACGTTTTCTCACTGTGAAGATCAGAGAATCTGCTCCTGCTTCCAGCAGCGGGAGAAGGAAATAGCTATTTTGGAATATTCCTGGGGAGCTCTGTTCTTCGGTCTATTTTCTGTAATGAAGGCAAGCTCTCAAGGAAACTGTCTTACCAAAGCCTTATCTGACCTGAAGAAGGGCAATTAGACAACTTCCACCCACTCTAGCCTTCCTATCTCACTAAAGGGGAGGAAATGCTAAGAAAAACTTGTCAAGGTAACAGCCCAGGGCAAAGACTCACCAAAAGACTGAGACCTAATTATAGGAGTATAGAATGCTTCCTTCTACACACACCTTACCACCACATTTACAGAGCCCCTGATAACAGAAGATTATAGATGAAAGACAGCAAAGTTTAGACTCTTTTTAAGAAGGGGTTTCTAGGAAAACCCAAAGACAAAGCAGTAGACAAAAAGGGTGATAAAAACAAAGATACTGCTTTGGGAGGCCGAGGTGGGCGGATCACAAGGTCAGGAGTTCGAGACCACAGTGAAACCCCATCTCTACTAAAAATACAAAAAATTAGCCAGGCGCAGTGGCGAGCGCCTGTAGTCCCAGCTACTTAGGAGGAGGCTGAGGCAGGAGAATGGCGTGAAGCCGGGAGAGCTTGCAGTGAGCCAAGATCGCGCCACTGCACTCCAGCCTAGGAGACAGAGCAAGACTCTGTCTCAAAAAAAAAAAAAAAAAACAAAGATACTAGAGGAAATGCTCAGATGCCAACAGTTAATAGCAAACAGTGTAACTCCTAGTCAGATCAACATAAACCCTCACACTGAAGGCCTATTTATCTTAAATGGTATTACCCAATGATGTAATGATGGTATATAGGCTTCAATAAAAAATGATGAGGCATGCTAAAAGGAAAGAAAAAAACAGTCTGAAGAGACAAAGCAAATATCAGAACCAGATTCAGCTGTGCCAGAGATTTTGGAATTATCAGACCAGAAATTTAAAATAACTCTGATTAACAGGCAAAGGGCACTAATGAAAAAAGTGTACAACATGCAAGACAAGATGGGTAATGTAAGCAGAGCGATTTAAACTTTAAGAAAGAATCAAGAGAAAATGCTAGAAATAAAAAGCATTGTTTTAAGAAGTGAAGAATGTCTTTCATAGGCTTATCAATATATTGAATATGGCCAATGAAACAAAATCAGTGATCTTGAAATGTCAATATAAACTCCTCAAAGTGAAACGCAGAGAGGAAAAAAGAATGAACGAAACAGTACAGAATATTCAGTTACAAACAGTGTGACATACTCATTATAGGAATACAAGAAAAAGAACGGACAAAAGAACCAAAGAAATATTTGAGTAATAATGGCTGAGAATTTTCCAAAATTGATGACGGACATCAAACTACAGATTCAGGAATTTCAGAGAACACTGACCAGGATAAATGCAAGAAACAAAACAAAACAAAACCCTACACCTATACATATCATATTTAAACTATGAAAAACCAAAGACAAAGAAAATCTTGCAAGAAGTCAGGGAGAAAAAAACCCCTTACCTATTGATAATAATTACATTGAACTTTTTTTTTTTAAAGGAACTATGCAAGAAGAGAATGAATTGAAATATTTAAAATGTGGAAAGTAAAAACCCACTAACCTGTAAAAATGATTCTTCAAAAGTGAAGGGGAAATAAAGATGTCTTGAGACAAATAAAAACTAAGAGAATTTGTTGCCTGAGACCTGTCTTGCAAGAATTTCCTGTTAAAGGAAATTATTTGGAGGGAAGAAAAATTATATGTTTGCTATGGGATATATGAGGCAAAAGGAAAACCCAGGACACTCACTTCCATGCTGTTCCTTGTGTCTCAAGACCCTCAGCTGGTCTGCCTTCTCTCCGTCTTGCAGAGTCTTTTAAAGTTTGTTTTACATATAATGTCCAGAGTTTTTAGTTGTACTTAGCAGGAGGCATAAAAGACAGTATGTCACCACCTTCCCAGAAGTGAAAGTATCTTGGTGTATTTCTTAAATCCTTTTACTTCCATGGATGATGTGTTTAGAAGTGAATTTAGATACTGATAATTGAATTGAGATATAATTTTGTACCCTGCTTTTTTCTCCCTCAGCATATGCTGTGAGAAATTTTCCATGTCATTAAAATTTCTTCAATATCAGTTTTAATAGCTACACAACATACATATAAATGTGTTAAAATGAATTTAATCATTCTTTTACCGTTGATACTTAGGGTATATCCAAAGTTATTGCTTTAGGTACAATGCTAAAATGAACATACTTATACAGACATTAATGTATATCTTTCCTTATTTCCTAAGATAATTCTTAGAGCTACAATTACTAAATTAAAACATATTTATTTATTGAAACAAGATCTCACTCTGTCACCCAGGCTGGAGTGCAGTGACACAATCATGGCTCACTGCAGCCTCAATATCCTAGGCTCAGGCAATTCTCCTGTCTCAGTCTCATGTCTCAGTCTCCTGTCTCAGACTATAGGCACATGCCACGACACTCAGCAAATTTTAAAAATTTTTTGTAGAGATGGGGTTTCACTATGTTGCCCAGGCTGGTCTCAAACACCTGGACTCAAGTAAGCCTCCCACCTCAGCCTCCCAACGTGCTGAGATTACAGGCATGAGCAACCACATTCGGCCCAAAATAATAATTTAAATTTTTTCATATATATTGAAAAATTGCTTTTAAGAACTTCATGCTGTCTTCCAGTTCCAAAATGGCAGCATAGAAGCAAGCTAGCCTCATGCTCTCACAACAGAAAACTAAAAACAAACATACATTACCGAGATTATTACCAGCAATAACCCAGAACCCAAAGATGAGGATGAAACAGTGCCCGGGGCCATGGAGAAGTGAAAAAACTCCAGGCAGATGGAAAGGAAATCAGATTTCCATATCTGTGACTCCCCTCTCCACAATCTGCCTTGCACCCAGCATGTGAAAATATTTCCCTCAACTCATGGTTTCTTCACTAGAAAAAGTGAGATCAAGGTTGACAACCAGCTTCCCTATCATCTTGGATTCCTGACAAAAGACCTGTCCCTACCTCAACCCATGGGAAGTATCAGGAGTACTTGAAGGGACAAATATCCCTGAGGACAGCCAGAGACAAAGTGGAGAGGTGAGACAACCATCCCAACCCTAGAAATTCTGCTCTATAACTAGGCCAAGGGAGACACCAAATCAGAGTGGCAGTACCACGCTGTAGGAAATATGTTCCACAGGTCCCTTGGCACAAACCCTTGGCCAGGTGACCCACATTGCCAGAATATCCCCTTTGGGACCTCTTCCATTTGGGACAGGCAGCACTCTGATCCTTTATTAGATTCGATGCAAACCTGGGCTTAAGGTGCCATCTAGTGCCAAAAAGGAGACAGCAGCCTAGTGGGGGGGGGGGGGGGGGGGGGGGGAGAGGAGAAGAACAGGAGATATAAATTACAAAGAAAAAAGCAAAAATATCCATTAAAAACCAAAACAAGTCAGAGAGAGAAGACTGGAATAAATAACTAATCCTTTAATGGAAAGAAACAGACATACAGCCACAACAACAGCAAACAAGGAACCATGACTTCCCCAAAAAGGAACAAAGCAAGGAACCAGTGACTGACCTTAATGAGATGTTGATATGCGAGCTCACTGACCAAGAACAAAATAGCAATTACAAGGAAACTCAGTGATCACCAAGATAACACAGAAAATCAATTAAGAAATTTATCAAAGAAATTTAACAGAGATTGAAATAATAAAAATAAAACCAAACAGAAATCTTGAAATACATATGCTGAACTAAAAAATTCAGTAGAGACTCTCAACAGCAGAATGGATATAGCAGAAGAATCAGTGAGCTTGAGGACAGGCTATTTGAGAACACACAGTCAGAGAAGAAAAATATAAAAAGGAATGAAGATCACCTACAAGATACAGAAAATTCCCTCAGAAGACCAAATCTAAAAATTATTGACGTTCAAGAGAGAGTTGAAGAAGAGTAAGGGGTAGAAAGCTTATTTAAAGAAACAATAACAGAAAACGTTTGAAAACTTTAGAAAGACATATAAATATCCAGGTACAGGAAGGGCAGAGAACATCAGATAGATTCAACCCAAATAAGACCATCCCAAAATATACTAATCAAACTCTCAAAGGTCAAGGACAAAGAGAAGATCCTGAAAACAGCAAGAGAAAAGAAGCAAATAGCACATAAAAGAGGTCCAGTTCATCTGGCAAAGGACTTCTCAATGGAAACTATATAAGCCAAGAGAGAGTGTGAAAACATTTTCAAAGTGCTGAAAGAAAAAAACTGCTATCGAAGAACACTGTATCCATCAGAGGTATCCTTCAAATATGCTAAGATAAAGTCTTTCCAAGACAGACAAAAGCTGAGCGAATTCACCATCACCAGACCCATGTTACATCACATGCTAAAGAGAGTTACTCAATCTGAAAGAAAAAAATCACTAATGTGCAAAGAGAAAACACTGGAAGGTAAAAAACTCACTGGTAAAATTAAGTACATAAACAACCTTAGCATACACTAATACTCTGTGGTGTACTACCTACTCAAACTCAAGTATGAAGCCTACAAGATAAATCTATTAAAAACAGTAATAGCTACACAACCTGTTAAAAGATGGGCAATATAAAACTATGTAAGGTGAGACAAAAAAAAGTCAAAATATATGGGGGATGGACTTAAATTGTAGAGTTTTTAAACATTTTTTTCTTTGTTTCTATTATTTTTTAGTGATCTCAGATAACATTATCTCTTTAAAATAACTTATTATATCTAGAAGATGTTTTCATAAGCTTCATGGGAACCACAATGCAAAACACTATAATAGATACATTAGAAATAAAAAGCAATGGGCTGGGCATGGTGGCTCAGACCAGGCATGGTGGCTCGTGCCTGTCATCCCAGCACTTTGGGAGGCTGAGGTGGGCAAATCACTTGAGGTCAGGAGTTTGAGACCAGCCTGGTCAATGTGATGAAACCCTGTCTCTACTAAAAATACAAAAATTAGCCAGGCATGGTGGCAGGTGCCTGTAATCCCAGCCACTTGGCAGGCTGAGGCAGGAGAATTGCCTGAACCTGGGAGGCGGAGGTTGCAGTGAGCTGAGACTGCGACACTGCACTCCAGCCTGGGCAACAAAAAAATAAATTAAGTAATTAAAAATAAATTAAAAAGCAATGAATTAAAACATACTACCAGAGAAAAATAATCTAACCACAATGAAAGAAAGACAGTAAGAAAGGAAGAGAGAATTTATAAAACAACCAGAAAACAAGCAACAAAATGGTAATAGTAAGTCTTTACTTAGCAATAATAAGACTGAATGTAAATGGATTTAGTTCTTCAATTAAAAAACACAGTGCGGCTGAAAGGATAAAAGAAACAATACCCAACTATATGCTGCCTGCAAGAAACCCATCTCAACTATAAAGACACAGACTGAAAGTAAAGACATGGAGTTGATATTCTATGCAACTGGAAACTCAAAAAGAGGAGTAATTGTACATAGATAAAATGGACTACAAGTCAAAGACTGTGAAAAGAGTCAAAGAAGGTCATTATATCATTAAAGGAGTCAATTCAGCAAGTAGATAGAACAATTATAAGTGACTATGTACCCAACACTGGAGCACCCAAGTATATCATTCCAATAGATGCTAAAAGGCATCTGATAAAATTCAACATCCCTTGTCTTATTCTGTTTGTGTTGCTATAAAGGAATACCTGAGGCTGGGTACTTTTTTAAAAAACAGATTTATTCGGCTCATGCTTCTGCAGGCTATAAAAGAAACACAGTGCTAGCATCTGCTTCTGGTCAGGGCTTCAGGCTGCTTCCATTCATGGTAGAAGGTAAGGGGAGCCAGTACATAGAGATCACATGGTGAGAGAAGCAGCAAGACAGAGGAAGAGGTGCCTGTCTCTTTTCAACAATCAGTTCCCATGGAGATGAAGAGTAGAATTCACTCACTCCCATGAGAATGGCGCCAATCCCTTCGTGAGGGATCCACCTCCACAATCCAAACACCTTCCATCAGGTTCCACCTCTAACACTGGGGATCAACTTTCAACATGAAACTTGGTGGAGCCAAACAAACCATAGTATCCCTTCATGATAAAAAAAAAAAAAAAAAAAAAAAACCTTCAGCAAACTGGGTATAGACGGAATATACCTGAAAATAGTAAAGGCCATATATGACAAACTCATAGCCAACATCATACTGAACAGGGAGAAACTGGATGTCTTTCCTCTAGGATCTGGAATAAGATAAGGATGCCCACTTTCACAACGTTTATTCCATATAATACTGGAAATCCTGACCAGAGCAATTAGGCAAGAGAAAGAAATAAAGGCATCCAAATTGGAAAGGAAGAAGTCAAATTAGCTTTGTTCACAGACAACATGATCTTATATTTAGAAAAACCTAAAGACACCACCAAAAACTGTTAGAACTGATTAATGAATTCAGTAAAGTATACCCACTATGGAAAACAGTAAGGAGGTGCCTCAAAAAACTAAAAACTACCATAAGACCCAGCCATCACACTACTGGGTATATATCCAAAAGAAAGGAAATCAATATATTGAAGAGAGATTTCCATTCCCATGTTTATTGCAGCATTATTCACAATAAACAAAACTTGGAATCAACCTAAGTGCCCATCAATGGATGAATGGATAAAGAAAATGTGGTATATATACACAATGGAATATTATTTAACCTTAAGAAACAAAGGAATCATGTCACTCATAGCAACGTGGATCGAACTAGAGGTCATTATGTTGAGTGAAATAAGTCAAGTATAAACAAAGACAAATATATCTCACGTTCTCACATGTGTGAGCTTAAAAAAAAAAAAAAAGTGCATCTCATGAATATAGAGAGTAGATTGGTGGTTACCAGAGGGCAGGAGAGGGACAAGGGGTGTTGAAGAGAGGTTGATTAATGGGCATAACATACAGTTAGAGAGAAGAAATAAAACCTAGGTTTTACAGATCAGTAGGGTGACTATAGTTAACACTACTCTACTCTACATTTCAAAATGCCTAGAAGATAATTTGCATGTTTCTAGCTTAAAGAAAAAATTAGTATTTAAGGTGATGGAAAATCCAATTACCCTGGTTTGATCTTTACACATTATAAGAATGTATCAAATTATCACATGTACCTTGAAAATATATACGACTATTGTGGCCGGGCGCAGTGGCTCACGCCTGTAATCCCAGCACTTTGGGAGGCCGAGACAGGAGGATCACGAGGTCAGGAGATTGAGACCATCCTGGCTAACACGGTGAAACCCCGTCTCTACTAAAAATACAAAAAATTAGCCGGGTGCGGTGGTGGGTGCCTGTAGTCCCAGCTACATGGGAGGCTGAGGCAGGAGAATGGCGTGAACCTGGGAGGCGGAGCTTGCAGTGAGCCAAGATTGCACCACTGCACTCCAGCCTGGGCAACAGAGCAAGACTCCATCTCAAAAAAAAAAAAAAAAAAAGAAAGAAAATATATACGTCTATTATATATCAACAAAATAATAAACTGAATGAAGAAAGAACTGTGTGCTAATTTACACTTCCACCAGAAGGATAAAAGTATGCCCAGTTGCTGTACCTTCATCAGCACTGAGTATTACAGTGGTTTAAATTAATTTGTTTTGCTTGTTTTTGAAGAAAAAATAGTAATATATTGTTTGATTTGCATTTCTCTGGTTTATCTGTAAGATGAAACATTTTTGTTTCGTTTGTGTTTCATCGGTTACCAGTGGCATTAAACGCTTTCCACATGCCTACTCGTTACTTGCATTTCTATCTCTGTGAGTGGTCTGTTGATGCCCTTCTGTCTATATCAAGTGTTGGGTTGTTTTTTTTTTTTTGGCAAGTATACTTTGTATTTAAGAATCTTAGCAATTTTTGTATCATTTCTTTGCAAATATTTTTCCAATTTGTTGTTATGTTTTATTTTGTAATTCTGTTTTAAAAGTTTGTATTTTTATTTTAAAAAGTTTCAAACCCAAAGAAAAATGGAAAGAACAGTGAGCATGCGAATGCCCCTCAGATAGATTACCAAGTGTTAACATCTTGTTATGCATGCTTTCTGTGTGTGTGTGTGTGTGTGTGACTAGAATGTGGTCAGTATCGTATTTAACTGCACTGGAACAACCCAGAATAGATGGGATCCATGGTGTTTCAATAATTGACACCTTCTAATCTACACTCACCATTGAACAAAAACCTGTTACCCTCACTTTTTCTCACTATTACTTGCTTTGTTCTTGTTTCTTTCTTCCCTCCCCAAAGAGTAGCACAACAGAGCAAGCATAAAATGAAGATTTCTGTGCAGTTCTGATAGTGCTGGTACAGATGGCAGTCACCCTCCTAGTGTCAATAAGCAAAGCATGGTCATTAAGAACAGTGTGAGCAAATATCACAAGCAATAAAATTTGTGAAAGCTAGCAATGGTAAGAGGAGGAACTATCCTTTGACATAAAAGAAAAATCATTGCCAAAGTGTGGATAACAGTGAAACCTATTTTGAAAACAATACAAAAGCACTTTGAACTCTTTTGATAATGTCCTTATCATTGTTTCAAGATTACTGCTAGGAGAATCTTGCATTTGCTGGCATTCGCTATCATCACTTTGTGTACCTACTGGTTTGTCTCTACCAGGCAAAACTACCAGATTTTCCCTTAGGCAATGCTGGCTAAAAAGGAAAACTATCTTTTGTGAAAATTAGGCTTTTTGATTTTCAGGCAGGTATGGAGCAAAGAGTGCTAGGTTGTAGATATTTGATTAGGATTCCAGCCTCATCAGTGATTATGCATGTGATCTAGGACTGGTTTACATAAACTCTCTGAGCCTCAGTTTCCTCATCTTTAAAAAGAAAGAGTAAATATTTACCTTGTAAGTTTAAAGAAAGTCCTTTGCAAACTGTCAAGGGTGTTATGAAAATATTAATGATGATCATGAAGATCACGATAAGGATGACAATGAAGAGGATCGTTATTGCCTCTCTGTTCTAAATCCTTTTTCAAGGTGTGTCCAGGGATAGTATTCATTTGGAATGAATTCTCCCTATTTCCTGGGTTTCCATAAAGTGAAGCCCCATATCTAAACAATGTTGATTCTCAGTTATTCATAGGAACTGTGCTCTGCTGTCAAAGGAACAAACAGAGATCTGCAGTCATTATATGCCTTCCCTCTCAGAAGGAGTTGCTGCCCTGGGACTTTTGGCCTCTGATACTTCATCAGCCTCACAATTTGAGCAGGCACTGGCAGTTCCTGCTAGCCTGACTGCCAGGTTCCAGTCCTGGCTCAATCCCAGTGCAAGAGGTACTCCAATCCTTCACAGCAACCAGGTAGTAGAATTTCCAGGACCAAGCTCTCAATCATACAGAGAAAGGCCCTCTACGTGTCCAAAAAAATATTGGTTCCTGGCAGTCATGCTCATCTCAGAGATTCCTAGGACAAGTCATCTGCATTAGAAATACTAAGAATGTTTGTTAAAATGCAGATTCTAGGATGCCCTCCTGAGAGCCAGTGAAAGAAAACTGCAAATAAAAGTTTGAGAATCTGGCCGGGCGCAGTGGCTCATGCCTGTAATCCCAGGACTTTGGGAGGCCGAGGCGGGCGGATCACGAGATCAGGAGATTGAGACCATCCTGGCTAACCCGGTGAAACCCCGTCTCTACCAAAAACACAAAAAATTAGCCGGGCATTGTGGCGGGCGCCTGTAGTCCCAGCTACTCAGCAGGAGAATGGAGTGAACCCGGGAGGCGGAGGTTGCAGTGAGTCGAGATTGCACCACTGCACTCCAGCCTGGGCGACAGATATAGGCTCTGTCTCAAAAAAAAAAAAAAAAAAAGTTTGAGAACCATCACTCTAGACCTGTTGTCTCTCAAATACAGTACCCACATCCCGGGTGATACATAAGATGACGCCATTGGTCATGTGAGGAAAGTATAAGAACTTCTATCTACATTTAAAAAGAAATAAATAAGAAATTACTTTGTACTTTCAATATTCAGCCTGTCACTCGATCCCTCATGTGGTAACGTCCCTTGCAGCTCTGAAGGCAACCTGAGAGTGGAGTCTCCAAACCACAAAACAGTGGACCAGCACTGCTGCGTTTGCTCTCAGCGCATTAGAATGGACTGCAGTTTACTCATGCAGTGGGTTTATAAATTGTGTTATTTAATTTCAAGTGTGCTAAGACTGAAAAAACAGATGTGTCTTAAGGCCTTCTGCAAAAAGCACACTGTATTGAAGATAATGATAAGCATCCATGAACAAGAAAATGAGAGTTGACATTTTTACTCTCAGCATGAGCTTTTTTTCTTCACCCACATTAGAAAGTAAAAATGATGATGATCCAATCCAACTTAAGAAAAGTCAGCCATGAAAACCCCAAAACTTAAAAATTATCCAGAAGACTAACTGAAATTATAGACTTACACCTATCATCAATGCTAAACCTCACCTAAGTATAGAGTATGATGCCTTGAGTTATTAATTACAGCTGGTATAAAGCCATCATAATTAACAAGATTAAGCAACCAGAACATTATAGTTAATGAACACTATTATCAAGAACTAAAAGTTTTGTGCAATTCATACAATTTTTAAAAATTTTAAACATACTTATTTCGTATTTATCTTACTAAAAAATTTATATGTTGGTACATTTTATAATGTATTTACTATATATAATAAAAATACATAACTTATAAATAAATATACACATATTACGAATATATGCCCAAATCCTTTGACTGATGGCTATGTCAATAAAAGGCCAGGTCCTTCTTCTGTCCCAATTCAAAACTTAGAGAAAGTTAAGTCTCCTCTTTGACCCCCGATCAAGATTGTGACTAAGCAGCCCACTCTTCAGTGAATTGTGCCATTGGTAAATGAAAAGCACCTTCCTACTTGGGTAGTCTAAGGACTTTGTTAAGGAATCTTAGAAGAAAAATGCCATGAATTGTCCCATCTCCTCCTTCTAGGCATGAGAACTTGAAGAAGTTCTGGGCTTTGTAACCTGCTTTGGATATAATCTCCCAGCAGTCCATGCCAGACTCTGAAGCCAAGTCTATTTATGACAGTGTCTTGGGGCAAGTGCAGAACCAGGTATGATTGAGAGCAGAAAAAATGTCAGTCATGGGCCATAGTCTCCCATCTCCGGGATTCTCCTGTTTCTATCTATTCCCATCTACTGCTGTTGCTTCTCTTCTTCCCTGAGTCACATGCTATGACTTTCATTTTGACTCTCAGGACCTGCTTGTTTACTTTGAAGACCCAGTTTGGATTTTTCTCCAGTTTTTTTGTTTAACCTTGTCCCATCTCATTTCATTTCTGATGGCATGCCACTTTAGCCCTACACATTCACAGCTAGGACTGAGAGATGCTCATGCCGCTCCTCCAGGCTTATAGGGCCCATACAAACTTGACAGGCTCCCCATCTTCCTGGTAAGAAGGCCAATGATTATACTACTGTACTGAATAGGAAAGATATGATCCAAGTACCACTTCTGGGAACTAACTCCATGCCCCAGTCAATGTCTTCCTTCACTCTTCCAGACCCTAGTAAGGAGCAAAGGCACTCCTTGGCAAAAGAGAACTGTATAAGAAAAGATTTCTGCCAGATACTTTCTGTTTTGTTCTCTGTAGCTGCAATTGCTACCTGGGTAGCTCTTTTCAGCTATCATAACCTGACAATCTACAGTCCAGACTCCTGGTTCTCTGTCAAGATGAAAGGATAAAAAGGAAGACAGAGACAGTAGAACTTGAGTATTGCATTCTTCCATTAGAATTGGTGACAGCTCTTCTCCTGTTTGCTTTTCCCCATCCCTTCCATTCTGAGGCTTCCTTACTTGCTGCTTGTATGCTTGATCCTTTGATGACACACCTTCTCCATCTGCTATAGGCCCCTTGGCTACCAACTATATAGGCACTGCACTTTGCCTTGCTAGGCTGTCTTGAATTCAAACTAACAGCCAATATTTTAAGTTGGTAAGGTAACTTCTAATATTTTCTTCTCCAAGAACCCCTTTTATTATTTTCCCTATAGATTCATTGTTTTAAGATTATGTATATTAACTTATTTGCAAGTCATAGTTTTAGTTCTAAATTTAAAAATTAAAGATATAAATAACCACAAACTAAAGTGTTTAATTAGTATGAACTAGCATATTTTAACTCATTGAATTGTTTAAATCAAGAGCCTATTTTTGAAATTTTAGTTAGCCTAATCATGATTTCTTTTTCTTCTCTTTTTTTATTTTTGGAGACAGAGCCTCCTTCTGTTGCCCAGGCTGGAAAGCAGTGGCGGGATCTCTCTGGAATGCAGTGGTGGGATCTCTCACTGCAGCCTCTGCCTCCTGGACTCAAACAATTCTTCTGCCTCAGCCTCTGGAGTAGCCAGGACTACAGGTGCATGCCACAGCACCCGGCTAATTTTTTGGGGTTTTTTTTTTTTTTTTGAGACAGAGTCTTGCCCTGTCACCCAGGCTGGAGTGCAGTGGAATGATCTCAGCTCACTGCAACCGCCACCTCCTGGGTTCACGCCATTCTCCTGCCTCAGTCTCCTGAGTAGCTGGAACTACAGGCACCCACCACCATGCCCAGCTAATTTTTTTTTTTTTTTTTTTTCGTATTTTTAGTAGAGAAGGGGTTTCACCATGTTAGCCAGGATGGTCTTGATCTCCTGACCTCACGATCCGCCTGTCTCGGCCTCCCAAAGTGCTGGGATTACAGGCATGAGCCACCACGCCCAGCCTAATTTTTGTATTTTTTTTAGTAGAGATGGGGTTTCACCATGTTGGCCAGGCTGGTCTGGAACTCCTGGCCTTAGGTGATCCACTCGCCTTGGCCTTCCAAAGTGCTGGGATTATAGGCGTGAACCACTGTGTCCAGCCTACTAATCATGATTTCTTTAAAGAATTTTAAAATATTGAAAATAACTTGCAAATACCATCATACTATCTTTCATTGCCATTACAGAAAAGACAATGGACTTTGAACAAAAAGATTGGACTTTATTAGAATTCCTTTAGACTTCTTGGCCTTGTGATCTCGAGCAATTTATTCAATATTAGTTTCCTCATCTATAAAGCGTGGATAGTAATAACACTAATTTCACAGCGTTGTTGTAAGGATTATTTGAGATCATGTATTAATATATAAAAGTACACTGTAATAACATGCTATACAAATGTACCTTTGTTTATCTGACTTCTGGTCTGCTTGTTTCCAAGACTTTTTCAAAACTGGCATGTAGCTCTATTTCTCTAATCTTAGCTCCTCATCTCAACCTACTGGGTCTTAAAACTTGAAACTGCTTATCTCCTGCTTCATTGTCTCCCAAATCAAGTCCCATCTGCATTAGAAAGTTCCAAGTAACCTTATTGCAAAGTCAAAAACAAAACTTTGCTCTTTCCTCCTCAAATTGACTTCTCTTTAAGACATTTATGCAGCCAACAGACACATGAAAAAATGCTCATCATCACTGGTCATCAGAGAAATGCAAATCAAAACCACAATGAGATACCATCGCACACCAGTTAGCATGGTGATCATTAAAAAGTCAGGAAACAACAAGTGCTGGAGAGGATGTGGAGATACAGGAACACTTTTACACTGTTGGTGGGACTATAAACTAGTTCAACCACTGTGGAAGACAGCGTGGCAATTCCTCAAGGATCTAGAACTAGACATACCATTTGACCCAGCCATCCCATTACTGAGTATATACCCAAAGGATTATAAATCATGCTGCTATAAAGACACATGCACATATATGTTTATTGTGGCACTATTCACAATAGCAAAGACTTGGAACCAAACCAAATACCCATCAATGATTGACTGGATTAAGAAAATGTAGCACATATACACCATGGAATACTACGCAGCCATAAAAAAGGATGAGTTCATGTCCTTTGTAGGGACATGGATGAAGCTGGAAACCATCATTCTCAGCAAACTATCACAAGGACAGAAAACCAAACATCGCATGTTCTCACTCATAGGTGGGAATTGAACAATGAGAACACTTGGACACAGGAAGGGGAACATCACACACCGGGGCCTGTCGTGGGGTGGGAGGAGGGGGGAGGGATAGCATTAGGAGATATACCTAATGTAAATGACGAGTTAATCGGTGTAGCACACCAACATGGCATATGTATACATATGTAACAAACCTGCATGTAGTGCACATGTACCCTAGAACTTAAAGTATAAAAAAAAAAAAAAGATTTCTTGAGAGGCAAAAAAAAAAAAAAAATTGACTTCTTAGCTATCATTTTAGATGAATGATTCCTCTATCTTCTCAGTGTCCCAAATCCCAAATCTTAGGGTCATCCTTGAGTCTCACTCATTCTACTTCTATACAATCTTATGTTCATTGAGATTCTTTCCAAATGTCTCACATCGAACCTTTCCTTTTACTCCCCCATCATCATTTTTGTCCAGGCTTGTATACCTCAGATTAAACTTTGAGTTACAAGGCCAAGGTCTATGTCTAATTAGTATATATCCAGTATCTAGCATACTGCTTGGTAAATAGCAGCTGCTCAATAAATGTTGAATAAATGCATGATAAATAAGTTACGAAATGAATGTGTGGGTAATTATGGCCATCCATCTACTACTTTCTTATCTCTAGACCATAACCTTTCCCATCCACTCTATACAGCATTCTCAGATTAATCTTTATAAAATGTCACTTTTGTCATGTCACAGTTTGACACAAAAGGCTTCAATAGCTTACTACTTTCTAAGATGAATTTAAACTTTATTATCTAGTATTAAACTCTTGCCCAATCTATCCCCACTTTACCTCTTCAATTGTTTTCCCATTTCTCATCTCCAAGCTCACTGGTCTTCACAAATGAACAGGCCTCCCACGTTTATTCCCTATGTGGCTTTTCATTCATGGTAATTTTTCCTTCTCAGAAAGCTGTCCCTTTTCCTTTCTGCACGCCTGAGCTCAAGTACTACTTTACCCTTGAAATCTTTCCAGACTAGAGTAGCCCATATCAAACTCTCAAGGTTCTGATCTCTTGACAGACTTCTATCACCTTTTACCCATGTGCCACCATGCGCTGAGTTTGTCTCTCTGACTAGACTCTAAAGTTCTCAAGGTAATAACCTTCTTTTGAATTCCAAAGAGCACTAGCCATGGTGCTAGCACACAGTACAAATTCACTTGATACTTCTTGACTTGAATTAAATATAGGCAGAAAAGATAGTCTAATTCAGGATGCCGAAGTAAGGATAAGGGAGAAGCGAAGAGAATAGGTTTTTAGATTCACCCAGAAGTTTGTGGCGTTCTGGAGGGTCAATGTGTTGATACTATAAAGAATAGTGTTCCTGCATCATCAGGTCCATATCTCTTGGACATTCAGACCTTTCTGCTTCTCCAGGTTCCCAGCTCAAGATCAGCATTCTGGAATGATTTTTCTCCTATTCCCCTCATAAGATCACATGTCAATAATTTTCCAGGAAGGCAGAGGTTAGTTACTTATAACTCTTTCCAGTATTTTAAGAAATATGAGGTACTAAATCATACATAGGTCATTACCATCTCTGCACCATGTACAAGACACTATGGTAAACTGGGACTACTGAGACATGAGACTTTGTCACTGTCCTCAAGAGCAATGAAGAAGTAACTACCAATATAAGGTAATAAATGATGTATGACAAATAAGTTGTATAGTATGAATGCTACATACGTTCAGAAATCATTTGAAGAGTTGA
Organism: Piliocolobus tephrosceles; assembly: GCF_002776525.5. NCBI lineage: Eukaryota > Metazoa > Chordata > Mammalia > Primates > Cercopithecidae > Piliocolobus > Piliocolobus tephrosceles. Next base: position 140,437,504 of record NC_045439.1, on the reverse strand, counting down.
GGAAAAGCTTAATAAAGAAGAGGAGCCAGGCATGGTGGCTCATGCCTATAATCCCAGCAGTTTGGGAGGCCCAGGCAGGAGGATCGTTTTACCCCAGGCATTCAAGACCAGCCTGGTCAACAGAGCAAGATCACGTCTCTCTCGCTCTGTCTCTCTCTCAGTGCTAGCACACAGTACAAATCCATCTGATACTTCTTGATATATATACACACACGGTGGGGTGGGAGAGACAGTGAGAGAAGGAGGGAGGAGAGGGAGAGGGAGGGAGGGAAGAAGGGAGGGGAGAGAGAGAGAGAGCGCGAGACCATAACTGGATCATGAAGATAAACAGAGGAGTACAGTGGTATTTGGCCTCCTAGATGGCCCCCAATGATCCCCACTCCCTGGTATTCATGCCCTTATATAATCCCTTCTCCTTGAATGTAGGCTAAACCTACTGGCTCACTTCTAACAACAGAACAGAGTAGAAGTGATACCACTTCTGAGATCAGGTTAGAAAATGATTGTGGCTTCCATCTAGGGCACTCTTTTCCACTCTCTGGATCTCTTTTGGGTCACCAGCTGCCATGCTGTAGAAATACTCAGGCAGCTTAAGAGAGACCCACATAGTGAGGAACAAAGGCCTGCCAGTAACTGTAAGAGTGAGCTTGGAAGCAGATCTTTCCCTGTCCTTCCACCCATTGTCAAGTTTTCAGATGAGATTGCCCCAGTCAATACTTAAATTGCAGCCTGTGAGAGACCCTGAGCCAGAGGCACTTAGCTCACCTGTGCCCAGATTCCTGACCCATAAAAGCTATAAGTATTTGTTGTTCTAAATGACTGCATGAGTAATTTCTTATACAATAGATAACGAATACAAGTGCCTTGCAGGCAGTAGGGATGAAACGGTGATGAATATAGAGATGATAGATGTCTGTATCTGCAAGGAGGTCCAGGTAAAAATAGGGAGACCAGGAAAGGGCTGCCTCTACCAAAGGATGATGGATACCTGTGGCACTGCCTTCATGTAGGGAAAGGGAGACAGGTCCAATGTACACCCAAAGCTCTGTTCCCCAGTACTGACTTGGCTATGTCTACAGCTTTCCTTCACTTCTCGTGCACTGTTTATGAAACTTTACTTCACTACCTGATATTATTCATTTATGCTGGGTACATATATAAAACACAAATAAGGGCTACGGGATTTTTAAGTTTAGTACAAAAGCTTAATATACATTCATTCAAATCCAGGAGGCCTGTGTGTAAAAAGTCCAAAGATAAGGCAAGGTCACTTATTTTTAACTCGATTCTAATTTTAATAAATCATCTCTTAGGATGCACATAATAGATACTTCAAGCAAGTTTTATTTTTGTTTACCCTGGATACCAAAATTATCTGTATAATCAAGCACATAAGACATTCTAAAAACCCTAAAGCACCACATGATCTAAATAGTGTGAAAACTGATTTGCATTAAAATGTTTCCTTTAAAAGTTAAATTTTAGATACCTTTCGCTATAAAATAACAACAACAAAGAGTAACAGCAAAACCCAGGACATTGAAATAATTGTTACAGTGTCAAGCATTAGAACTCAATAGAAATATTCTATAATCACTTCATTGAATTCCAAATTCTACCATTAACTTACTTTTTTTTAATCTGCATAAACTTGAGGGGTACAAGTATAATTCTGTTCCATGTATATACTGAGCCCAGATTCCTGACCCATAAAAATTATAAATATTTATTGTTCTAAACAACTACATGAGTAATTTCTTATACTATAGATAACTAATGCAAGTGCCTTGCAGGCAGTAGGGATGAAACTGCCTAATATTATTTAGTGGTGTAGTCTTGGTTTTAATGCATCCCTCACCTGAACAATGTTCACTGTACTTGATCTACCATTAACTTCTTATGCAAAATCTCTACTGAATAGAAAGGATGTTAACAAAGCCAAGAAAATGTTGCCTATATTTTATAGTCATCTCACTTGAATGAGAAAAGTTATTTCTCAATTTTATTTACCTTGGGCTCTAAATGGCTATTTTACTTACCATTTGGAAGCCTGGAGAGTATATAAGCTCTCATCATTAACAGCAGTCGTTAATACATTCTGGTTTACAACATTTAAATACTTCTCAATGTGAATCTGTTACAGAAATGTCAAAGTTTAGGCAATTATTGTGGACTTAAGATACCCAGCTAATTTACTTCATTAGGTTAACACTCTGAATCCTGTAATTAAGTCAAAACCACAAGATGCTATGTATTATTACATGCCTAAAGTATCATTAGGCATCGCAAGGCCAAATTACTTCAACTATTGCAGAAAGCATAATAAACTAAGACTCAAAGCTGGAGTGACCTGTGGCACACTCTTTTTTTTTTTTTTTTGAGACAGGGTCTTGCTCTGTGGCCCAGAGTGGAGGGCAGTGGTGTCATAATGTCTCACTGCAGCCACAACCTCCTGGGCTTAAGCAATCCTTCCACCTCAGCCTCCTGAGCAGCTGGGACCACAGGCACACGCCACCACACCTGGCGAATTTTTTTATTTTTTGCAAAGACAGGGTTTCCCTATATTGGCCAGCCTCTATGGCACTCTCTACAAATAAAATAGTGCACAATAGTCAGTAGATTTTTAGCCAGGTAAATCTACTAGGCAATACAGACATGGAGTAATGTCTTTTTCTTACAGGGACTTCAAGCAAGCATCCAAAGAAAGCATTTGGTCTTTAGGTAACATTATTTAAATGAGCCAACCCAAAGACTCCAGCTGGGTCCAGCCCTCTCATCATCAGGTAATATGACAATGATGTGCTACAAAATATACCGCATTTCTCACAGCCTTAGGAGTTCAGAGATGAAGCAGGTAACAGAGTAGATTAAAAGTCTGAATCAAGAGCAGAGACACTGAAAATAAGAGGTCTAGAAGCTGGAGATGGACCTTATTTGGAAGATGGACTCCATTAGCTTGTTTCGTAAATGAATATTATCCTGGTCTGAAGACTGGATTCTCCCCTGACCTTAGATCTGTTTGTAATGATGAAGTTCCTATCTACTTTATTTCTCTGGCCCAATATTGGTATATTTCTTTAGTTTTGCCCACTTGATGAAAATATTACAAAAACAAATAGCTCAAAATATTTAGGCTATTAGGGGAAAGTCAACTCTTATTTTTGATTTAGTTTTCTTTTTTTTTTTTTTTTTTTGAGACAGGGTCTCACTCTGTAGCCCAGGCTGAAATGCAGTGGGGCAATCAAGGCTCATTGCAGCCTTGACTTCCTGGGCTCAAGAGATCCTCCCACCTCAGCCTCCTGAGTAGCTGGGTCTACAGGCGTGTGCCACCATGCCTGGCTAATTTTTAAAAAAATTTTTTGTAGAGATGGGGTTTTGCCATGTTGCCCAGGCTGATGTCAAACTTCTGGACTCAAGTAATCTGCCTGCCTTGGCCTCCCAAAGTGCTGGGATTACAGGCCTGCACCACTGTGCCCAGCCAACTCTTCTTTTGTGGAATCTCAGTAAATCCCAGAAAATCTGCAATATATTGGTCAGGTATATTGTTGGATTGACAGTAATTATTTTTCATTGCTTCTTGGCCTTTTGGTTAAGATCAAGTGAGAGTAATTATTTTTCATACTCCAAGTTATTTTTATAAAACCAGATTTTAGGAGTTGTCACTGCATAATCTTACATTTAACCTACTTAAATTCTTTGTGAAATATGACAGAATATAAACCAATCAGTTAATAATTATCACGAGAACAAATAACAAAACAAGAATGCTGATGACTACCCTAAATTCAGCTTTGTTACAGAATTATGCAGGATTCTATGAGAACTGCAATTCCTTTTTTCTAGAGGATGCTTTGTATCCTTCCAGTATTTCATTTAATATCTAAAGCTCTACTTACTTTTAACCCCATTTCAGTCCTTTTGATTGCTGTTTCAAGACTCTGAATGTCTAGAGTCTCTCCTTTTTCCTCAGGTGAGAATTTTGTTAATTCCTCCTTTAACTGATAAAGGTCTTCATGGATCTATAGGTATAAAAAATGAAAAATACTGAAATAATCCACACACAGTCCACCTATAGCAGTTATTTATCTTAAAGGTTTGCTATGTACTTGAATTGGTAGAGACATAAAGCTGATTTTATGGTATTCATTGAAAAGGACCAGTTTTATGGTTGTAAGGTATTTCTTTTCTTTTTTTTTTTTTTTTGGAGATGGAGTTTTGCTCTGTTGCTCAGGCTGGAGTGCAACGGCGTGATCTTGGCTCACTATAACTTCCGCCACCCAGGTTCAAGCAATTCTCCTGCCTCAGCCTCCTGAGTAGCTGGGATTACAGGTGCATGCCACCACGCCTGGCTAATTTTTGTATTTTTAGTAGAGACGGGGTTTCTCCATGTTGGTCAGGCTGGTCTCAAACTCCTGTCCTCATGATCTGTCCACCTCAGACTCCCAAAGTGCTGGGATTACAGGCGTGAGTCAGCACGCCCAGTCTGGTTCTAAGGCATTCTTTTTTTTTTTTGAGACGGAGTCTCGCTCTGTTGCCCAGGCTGGAGTGCAGTGGCCGGATCTCAGCTCACTGCAAGCTCCGCCTCCCGGGTTTACTCCATTCTCCTGCCTCAGCCTCCCAAGTAGCTGGGACTATAGGCGCCTGCCACCTCGCCCGGCTAGTTTTTGGTATTTTTTAGTAGAAACGGGGTTTCATTGCGTTAGCCAGGATGGTCTTGATCTCCTGACCTCATGATCCGCCCGTCTCGGCCTCCCAAAGTGCTGGGATTACAGGCTTGAGCCACCGTGCCTGGCCCTTCTAAGGTATTCTTTATTGGGAATGCTCTATTATTGTCTTTCAGATTGTGAAAAATGATGCTTTCATATTATTTCTGTTTTTCCTTCTCCCATTAGAAATAGATTTAAGATAACACTGCAACTCAAATGGTTTCTGCTTTCTTAAGTGGTAAAAGAGTTGAGTCAGAAATAAGAGGTTTGTGATAGACTCCAATTTCCACAAATTGGTTAAGAGGAAAGAAAACAAAAATCTTCCAGCAAAGAAGTTGTAGCAGAAGCAATGTCTTTCAAAAGACTATTGTAAATGTGTTGTCAGTGCCTGTTGGTTTTCCATCCTAGGCTGGGTCTTCCCCACTTACTGCTCTGAAGAAGTAGTTTGGTAGGTGTTGTGACCTTGATTTTGTTTTATGTAGTGAGAAATGAAAATAATCCCTGAAGAAAAAGGAACATATGTTATTACTTTAACATTTTTCCTTCAATTTGTATTTTCCTTGGAAATGATGAACATCTCTCAACATCAGGCACCCTCAGAATAAAATGGGCCCTATGAAATTAGAAAGCACAAGATTCGCTGCATTCATATTAGAAACCAAACTTCAGATAAATACAGATGGCACCAATTATTGTATGGGCTGCTGCCACAAGAAAAACATTTTGTTACGCAAATTTATGAACCCAGCACCTGTTTCAGCAATGGTCACACCAATAACAATCTGCAAATTGGGTTGCTAAAGGCATTTTGAAGAAGTTACTTTTTCTCTGTTAGTATAACTGGACTCAACATTGATCCAGCCTGTGTTATTGATTAATCTCAAATGTTCCCATGGAGCCAAGTATTCAAAAGATCAGAATTTACATCTTTTCACTGATGGGCATCAAAGGCTGGCAGACACATCTGGTCATTTGTACTCTGCACAAATTGTCAGGTAAGGCCTTCAGAGCTCACAGATTGAAATTTGAGCATACCTACTGCTTGCTTGTAAGCACTAAGGATAAAGATGTACTTCTTTCTATTGTTTTGTCCAAATTACTGCTGCAAGCTGATTTGCCATCTATTGTCTGAAGACATTTGGAAAGTAGAGAGAGGGAGTTCAGGGGCAAGGCCCTTTCTAGGCCTGCAGTTTTTGGTTCGTCCTTTGAATGTACTGACTTTCCCTCTTCTAGTATCTGTAGCTCCATGTATATTTCTGTAACTATGTCTATCAACTACAGGAGGGAGTAAAAACTGTGCCAAAGGTTTGTTTTTTTTCACCTGCCTTGTGTGGACAATGATACTTCCTGACAGGGTTGTGAGATAGTATGTAACAGCCTTGGTACATAGCAAGAACTCAATAAAAGGCAGCTGAATATAATTCCTAGCTCGATCACTTATTAGTCACATGATTTCCATATACATCCAAATTTTCTGAATTTCTAATTTCTTTGTCCAGGATAAAAAAGAATTACTTTACTTAAAACTGTTGAATGAAAATGAAAGGAATATGTATGAAAATGAATCAATATAGGCTTTGGTGCTGACAGATGTGAATTGGAATCCTGCTTCCTTCTTTACTAAACTGAATTTGGGAAAGTTACTTAGTCTCTTAGAGGCTTCGTGTTCTCATCTGTAAAATGGGAATAATAATAGCTATCTCAAAACAGTGGCAAGAACAAAATGAGTAAAAATATATAAGTACTTTGTATAGTGTTAAGCACACAGGAGGGCACTGAACAAATGTTAATTCTCCTCTTCTGACTTGTAAAACCTGGTGAAACTCCTTACAGAGTGTTAGTGAAAGTGAAACTAACACTCTGTAAATGTTGATTGAATTTACGTAAATATTAATTGAATAACTTGCTCCCTAATCTTTCTCAAGAGTTTTTCCTTTTCTTGCTAGTTATTTTCTCCTCCCCTCTAACAACCACTCATCTGTTTGTATAATTGCAATAAAGACAAGTACTATAGAAAAAGTTATACTGGACTTGGGTAGAAAAAGAGATTGAGTTCTAAATCTCTGTTCTTTCTTCAAATAGATCCAAATCTACCATATTGAAATTTTACATCTCATCCATCATCTCTGTGATCATCAAACACTTTGTTTTCCATAAATTTTCTACTTGGAGAAAGATTATTATTTTGACAATTTGGGGACAGAGCTACTTAATGAGAAGCCCTTGAAAGATTTAATACAGCAAACATTTGCTCTAGACTTTACAAGAGCCATGAAACCAGACTCTACACTGTCAAAAGCAATATAAATTCCATTTTCTTCATCTCTGCTAGAGTTTGGCTGAGTCATTCTCATTACCTCAATTATCTTTAACATTAACTTCATTCTTTTTTTTTTTTTTTTTTTTTGAGACAAAGTCTCACTCTTGTCCCCTAGGCTGGAGTGCAACAGCGCGATCTCAGCTCACTGCAACCTCCACCTCCCGGGTTCAAGCGATTCTACTGCCTCAGTCTCCTAAGTAGCTGAGATTATAGGAGCCTGCCACCATGCCTGGCTAATTTTTGTATTTTCAGTAGAGACAGGGTTTTACCATGTTGGCCAGGCTGGTCTACGAACTCCTGACCTCAGGTGATCCGCCCGTCTCAGCCTCCCAAAGTGCTGGGACATGAGCCACTGCGCTTGGCCTTTTTTTTTTTTTGACACGGAGTCTTGCTGTGTTGCCCAGGCTGGAGTGTAGTGGCGCAATCTTGGCTCACTGCAACCTCCACCTCCCGGGTTCAAGTAATTCTCCCTGCCTCAGCCTCCCAAGTAGTTGGGATTACAGGTGCCTGCCACGATGCCTAGCTAATTTTCGTATCTTTTAGTAGAGACAGGGTTTTGCCATGTTGGCCAGGCTGGTCTTGAACTCCTGACCTCAAGTGATTCACCTGCCTCAGCCTCCCAAAGTGCTGGGATTACAGGCATGAGCCACCACACCTGGCCAACTTCATTCATTTTTATATTGTATGCACCTGGCAAATCAGACCAGCGAGGTTGATAAGAAAGAATGAAAATAGCAAATTGTCAATTGAGCTCCCTTATTCAGTGTTAACACACAATTATTGTTTTTTTGTGTTAACACACAATTGCTGGATTTTAATTAAAAAGCTAATTTTGAATCATAAAATCAAGTAATATTTGTTACACAAACATGTATAATATTTGGGTCAAGCAAGCGTTTATAAAGATATGTTAAGAATACACCACATTTTAATAAAGCATAAAAACAAAGCTTCTAAGATTTACAAAGTATGATTGGAAACTTCCCAGAGTCGCTACCACACTTCTTCAAGATTACTTCGTAAACATGCCATAGCCTATTTAAGGATCAATACATACTGGATGTATTACAATGGGCAAGATGCTTTACTTCTTTGTACTTAAGTGTCTTCTGTAAACTGGAGCTAAAAAATAATACTTACAACACCTTTGAGAACCACTGGTCTAAAAAGCTGTTTAATATATCTGATTCATACACGAACCTAACTGACCATATTAGGGGTGAAGCAAGTCGAAATTTAAAGTACGTCTGCTTTACAGTCTATAGCACACACACACTCACTCACTCACTGATTTGCCAGAAACAATTTGATTGCCTAGGCTAACAAGAAAGGAAGTCTACTTTTACAGTAAATGATGTAGCTTGGGGAAATTGGGACAATTTAGAGTCAGAAGTGAACCTAATCCAAACTATATGTCTTAAGGAAGAGGAAAGTGTCCCTATGGAAGAGGAAGAGGTCCAGAGAGGTGAAGTGACTAGCTCAAAGTCGCTACTTGTGAGAATGCCAAAGCTATGGTCAGATCTCAGTATTCTGACTCGCCATCAAGTGCTTTCCACTAGACATACTAATTATTGGTAGCCTGTCTAAGGGAAATAAACCATAGCCCCAAATAGAAGTGGAATCCATGTTGGCACATTTGGGTGGTGCTACATACTCACAAATTCTCAGGATTCATTGGGAAAGTAGGGAAAGTCTTCCAAATGTCCTCACTATACATATTCTACATGTAGAGAATAGAATTTCAGTCTTAATAATCTGGTTAACAGGTAGGCTCTCTTCCTCTACACAGCCCTTTACTTGATATGTCCACAGGAATCCTTTTAAACAAGTAGGGGTGCATATCAAAAAGGATATGACTATTAGCTCTTCTGACCCATCTCACAAGTCAGTGTCAACAGTTATCTATTACTATAGTGTTGTATCCTAGGTAGGAGTCTCCATTATTGTTCTAATTATTTGGAATCTATAAAAAGAGGGGGTATGTGCAGCAAAGAATTAACCTTACCCAAAGAGGGGTCCAGTCTTTGCCCCTGGCTACTGGGAGGTGATCTCTAGGCCCCTGGGATGTCCTGCCTGATAGAAAAGTCTTTGTCTGTGGGCTTTAGCCACCAGACAGTCTAACAACATGATTTATAATGGGTGTTTTGATCCATGCTGTATCAGCTCAGACCTCTGGAACAGTGGGAGACTAAAAGTATTCAGGAGGGGATGGAGATTAATGGGCAACCACAAGGGCAGTGTGAGACTGAGCCCCAGTAAAAATTCTGGACATCAAAGCCTCAGATAAGCTTCTCTAGTTGCAATATTCTATGCATATTGTCACATATTGTGGCTGGGAGGAAGTAATGCAGGTAATGATGTGCATGATTCCACAGGGATAAGATTACCAAAAGCTCTATATTTGGACCCCTCCTGGACTCTGTCCTATGCATCTCTTCCCTTGGCTGATTAATTTGTATGCTTTCAGTATAATAAAACTGGAGGTGTGAGCACAGCACTTTCCTGAGTTCTACGAATAGTTCTAGTGAATCATTGAATGTGAGGGTGGTGATGCAGCCCCTAAGTTTGTACCCAGCTTGTCTGAGTGAGGTGGTTCTGGGGATCCCTAAACTTGCAGGTAGTGAGTGTTGAAGTTAGGGCAGTTTTTTGGGGACTGTTCCCTCAGACTTTGCAGTTTGGTTAAATTCATTGCTGGGTGATGGTGAAAGTGAGGGTGATAAAAGATCAGGTAAGATTTAGGTATGATTCTTAAAGGGGAAGTGTATGAAATTGGTGAGTTTAGGGGCTTGTATTTGGGAAAAGGTAGATTTAGGGAAGTCTCTCCCAGATGGGAGGTAAGAGATAAAAATTCTGCCAGAAAAATTAGATCCCTTTCATAAGACCCACTTCAGACCGACCGAGTGACAGTCCTGATAGTGACCTTAGACAAATGACTTCAAGACTTAGTCAAATGCAGCTATTATATATGTGATAGTTAAAACCGATGATATATGTGGAAATATCTTAAAGCTACCTCACATAAATGTGAAAACAAAATGCCATCATCATTTCAGAAGCATCTGAGTGCAACTGTTACAAATTGTCCTGTATTGGACAAGACTTTCTTGACATTTCCCCTCTCAAATTAAAAAGCTCTTTCACCAAGTTTCTAAATGTTACATCTTTTCATTCCAAGTTATCTTGATTTTTCTGTGTGTGTGTTCCCCAACAAGGAACATTTAGATATAAAAAACTGAGGAGTTTAAGAAAAGCAATGCACATATTTCAATTTGTCTCCAAATTTCTTATCACCTCCTAGAGTGTCATTTGTCTCTCCTCCGCTCCTGACGTCATGGGTTCAAATTTTTCAGAATGTAACATTTAAAAATGGGGCCTCAGCCTGAGTTTTCCCAGAGGCAGAAAGGTCGTACTTCTGGGGCGTAACCTACACGGTAAGTCACTGGGAGTGCGCTAAGCCGTGGGGGAAGGTCTGGGTGGGCATTTTGGGGAGCCTCTCGCGTGTAGAAGGCAGTCTAGGGACGGCGCACCAAATGGCTAAGCGCCAGTGAATCGGCGCGCGGGGCCTCGCTCGGAAGTGGCGCGGCTGGGCAGGGCCAGGGGAGGCCCGTTTCCCACCTGGATTAAGATGGATCCGACAGGGTCGTGGTTTTCAGTGTTCTGAGCCATGGCTAGGTCAGGGAGTTGCTACCTCCGCGGATGCGCGGAGGAGGTTTCCCCAAGCATGGAAACCTTCAGCCGGGGCCGCTAGTCCCCATGGCAACACCACGCGCGGCCTGGCCTGTTCCACGCTGGGAGCGGAAGGGGGTCTGGGGGCGGGGTCAGGGCAGCTTGGTCATTCCGAGAACGCCCTCCCCGGCGTGTCTCCCCCTCGCGCCGGCGGCCATGGTGCAGTCCAAGGCGGAAGCGGCTGCCAGACGGAACCGGCTCGCGAGCGCAGCTATGGCTGCGGGCGTACCCTGTGCTTTGGTCACCAGCTGCTCGTCTGCCTTCTCTGGAGACCAGCTGGTCCAACGTGAGTAGATAGGCGCCTGGGCCGACCTCCAAGGCCCTGAGCCTCGGCGGGCGATGGATTCAGCACCTCGGCCTCTCTGGGCCTTGTCCTCGCCGCGGGCCTTGCGTTCTTCCTCCGGTCAGTGGAGGCGCCCAGTCACCACAGGTGGCTGCCCCTGGCTCTTAATCTCGTGCTTTTCTGCCCACCCGGCCCTCTTCTGCGTTCCTTTCGGCTTCTTGTGTAAAGTGAGACTGATTTCCCGCTCTGCCCAGCCCAGCCCACAGGTTTTTGTGAGGATCCGTTGAGATGAACCTGAAGGCTCTGCGGAAATTGCGCTAGGTTACAGGAGTGTAAGGTGCTGGAATTGTTGATATCGTGATGTTGCTATCCTTGCTGCTCTGGGGAGTGTTTCCTTTGAATTCTTGGTTGTTTCTTAATGTGTGCATTATAAGACTTCTTAGCTTTGTCCCCTACGCTCTAGTTATTCACGCCTTTCTTCTGAGGCATGGGCTCTCCGCCAACATGAGTTTTGGGGTATGACTGGGCTAGTGCTTTTGCTTATAGACCCTCATAATGGCTGTCAGACTTAGTAACTCTTAAAAGAGAGAACTTGGGACTGGATCATAAGCCAACGCTACTAAAGGGCTCTGTGAAGTTGAATTATAGGTAACTCAAGACTTCTGTTTTAAGTGTTTTAAGTGTATGGCTTAGAATGAGAGTAGTGACTTAGCTGTATGATCTCAAGCAAGTCAACTAATCTACCTACCTACCTATCTTCCTTCTTCCTTCCTTCTTCCTTTCCTTTTCTTTTTTTTTCTTTTTCTCTGTTGTGTTCTGTTCTGTTCTGTTGACGGGATCTTGCTCTGTCGCCCAGGCTGGAGTGCATTGATGCGATCATAGCTCACTTCAGCCTGGAACTCCTGGGCTCAAGTGATCCTCCGGCCTCAGTCTCCCAAGTAGCTGGAACTACAGGCTCACACCACGAACCTTGGCTTTTTTTAAAATTTTTTGTTGAGCCAGGGTCTTGCTATGTTGCTCAGGCTGGTCTCCAACTCCTGGTTTCAAGTGATCCTCCTGTCTTGGCCTCCCAAAGTGCTGAGATTACAGGCGTGAGCCACTGTGCCTGGCTACCCTTCACTTTCTCTTTTCTCTCCTTTTTTTAATTTTTATTTTGAGATAGGGTCTCATTCTGCTGCCCAGGCTGGAGTGCAGTGGCAGTGGCATTATCTCGGCTCACTGCAACTTCTGTCTCCTGGGCTCAAGCCATCCCCCTACCTCAGCCTCCCAAGTATCTGGGACTACAGGTGGGTGCCACCATGCCCGGCTAATTGCCGCCCCCCCCCCCCCCCCCCCCCCCCCCCCCCCCCCCCCCGGCATCATAGGGGTTTGGCCTTCTGGTCTGGAACTCCTGGGCTCAAGTGATCTACCCGCCTTGGCCTCCCGAAGTGCTGGGATTACAGGTGTGAGTCACCACCGCGCCTGGCCCCTTCACCTTCTATCTATAAAGTAGGGATAATTTTCACAGGATTGTGCTTAACCCAGAGTCTGGCACGTAGTAAACATTTGATAAATCATAGACATTATTATTAAGGCACATTACTATCTCTGTAACCCTCAATTTCTTGATCCTTAAAATGGGGCATATGAACCTATTTCAGGAGTATTTGAAGGACAGATGATGTGACATTTTGAACACACTTTGTAAACTGTAAAGCATTGTATAATTATAATTTCTTTGCTACACCTGTCAAATGACAGAATTAGGTAAGATGTCCCTTCAGTGCAGATATTATATGACTTAGTTAACATTTGTGATCACTTAGAAAGTTCCTTGCTAGGGTAAAAACGTAATTATAGTATTTAACTAAGTGGTAACTAGCTGGACTAATTAGGCCATTTTGCTACCTTTAAGCAATGCTCCTTCCCATTTCCTCCTTTCCCTCCTTTCTTCCTTCTTTTCTTCCTTCCTTCCTCTTTTTTTCTTTGTTTCATTGTAAAACTAGTGCATATTTATTAAGTAAAATTTAGCATACAGAGAAAAGAAAATAACCATAGTCTCATTACCCAACTACAAATACTGCTAACTTTTCTTTCCAGTCTTTTTTTCCAATGCAATTTCAGTTTCTTAAAAAGAAATAATTGTAATTACATTTGATACACAGTTATTTCTGTTTTTTTTTTTTTTTTTTTTTTTTTTGAAACAGAGTCTCACTCTGTAGCCCAGGCTAGGCTGGAGTGCAGTGGCGCGATCTCGGCTCACTGCAAGCTCCGCCTCCCGGGTTCACGCCGTTCTCTTGCCTCAACCTCCCGAGTAGCTGGGACTACAGGCGCCCACCACCACGCCTGGCTAATTTTTTGTATTTTTAGTAGAGACGGGGTTTCATTGAGTTAGCCAGGATAGTCTTGATCTCCTGACCTCGTGATCCACCCGCCTCGGCCTCCCACAATGCTGGGATTACAGGCCACCACACCTGGCCATTTAAAAAATTTTTTAAATACACAATTCTTATCCTGAGATTTATCAAAAATCAGTTTCTCACATTTATCCGTCTAGTGAATAAACCATAATTTGCTCAAGATTATTAAAGATGTAACTAACTTTCCAAAAGACTTACATGCATTTGGAATCCTGTTAGCGATACATGAAAGTCTTTTGAAGACATTCTCAGCAATATTAATTATTCTGTTGGCTACAGTGCTCTGTTGTGTGCTTTAACAATTCCAATGGGCAAACATGGTCACTGCCTTGAAGTAGCTGATTACCTGTAGTTAGCAAATAATAACATTGTACTTCTGTAAAGTGTATTAGCATTATTGGGGGTAAAATTAATTCTGTAAAGTAATCCATTTTATCTCTGTATGTAAAATGCTCTTAGATAATTCCAATTCAGGTTAAAATCAGTTGACCTTTCCATTGCAACTCGTTACTGTCATGTAGTAAAAAATAAAAGAACAGCTAGTGAGCAGATTGCTTGAATAAGGAAAAAGGGCTTATCATTTCTTCCAAGGTTATGAGTAGGGTAGCAGTGGATAGTGTTAAAATGAAGTATTTGCTGAGCATTCATTCTTTAACTGTAATTAAAGATGGGATTAAATTTATCACAGGTTGACTCTAATTCTGAGGTAAGAGATGGAGCCCGCATAATATTTTGTCAAGTGTTTGGTGATATTAGGCTGTAGAATAGTTTTGGATTGAATTGGATCTGCCTTTTTGGGAAGGTTTGGTTCTACTTCGTGTATCAGCGAGAGAAACCTTTAGGGTTCTCCAATTTCTCTTTCCTTGGACATCTGATCTATCTTATCTTAGTGCTTTTAACCACCAGTGGGAAATATAACCAAATAACAGTTTATTAGAAATACTCTTAATAGTCCAAATGCAGTGGCACATGCTTGGAATTCCAACACTTTGGGAGGCCAGGGCGGGAGGATCATTCGAGCCCAGGAGTTCAAGACCAGCCTTGGCAACACAGGGAGACCTAGTCTCTACAAAATAAAAATAAAAATGTTAACAAATTAGCCGGGCACGGTGGTATGTGCCTGTTGTCCTAGCTCCTTGGAATGCTGAGATGGGAGGATTGCTTGAGCCTGGGAGATCGAGGCTGCAGTGAGTTCTGATGGTACTACTGCCTTCCAGCCTAGGCGACAGAGGGAGAACTGTCTCAGATACACACACACGCTTAAAATAAGAATCACTAGGTCTCTAGTATGCGTAAAGTGCATGCATGGACTTCATTAGAAACTTTTTCTTTTTGTCACTCAAAGGCCTTATTTGTGGTATTCTGTGTGGATGTCTGATATCGGATAAAAGGGGCATTACTGATAGGGTAGAGTTTTTCTTTTCTTTTGTTTTATTTTATTTTAATTTTTTTTGAGACAGAGTCTCGCTCTGTTGCCCAGGCTGGAGTGCAGTGGCACGATCTCGGCTCACTGCAGGCTCCGCCTCCTGGGTTCACGCCGTTCTCCTGCCTCAGCCTCCCGAGTAGCTGGGACTACAGGCGCCCGCCACCTCGCCCGGCTAGTTTTTGGTATTTTTTAGTAGAGACGGGGTTTCACCGTGTTAGCCAGGATGGTCTCGATCTCCTGACCTCTTGATCTGCCCGTCTTGGCCTCCCAAAGTGCTGGGATTACAGGCATGAGCCACCATGCCTAGTGACAGGGTAGACTTTTTAAAAGGAAATGAAGCCTCAGAATACTTGAAGGACTTGTAATACATGATATGAGAGCAAATGTCTACTCCACGGCCAGAGCTCTTTCCACCTCACGTATATTCTGATGAATATTTATTAAACCCAGAGACAGTCTCTGTTCCAGTTACTGCAGCTAAAATAATGCCTAAGATACTGTTCCTGTCCTTGAGAGGAATGTAGAAAATGTATCCTCCGTGGGCCAGACATGGTGGCTCATGCCTGTAATCCCAGCACTTTGGGAGGCCAAGGCAGGCAAATCACTTGAGGTCAGGAGTTCAAAACCAGCCTGGCCAACGTGGAGAAACCCCATCTCTACTAAAAATTCAAAAATTAGCTGGGCATGGTGGTGCAATGCCTATAATCCTAGCTACTCAGGTGGCTGAGGCAGGAGGATCACTTGAACCCAGCAGGCAGAGGTTGCAGTGAGCCGAGATCATGCCACTGCACACCACCCTAGGTGACAGTGAGACCCTGTCTCAAAGTCTCAAGAAAAAAAAAAGAAAGAAAGAACGTGTATGCCCCACCTGTGAAAATATTAAAATGAAGATACGTAAGTTTTAACATCTTACTCTACTTCCCTAGAAGGAACTTTAGATAGAAAAGTCCATGGAAACTTGTTTGGTTTTCAAGTATGTAATGCTGACTCAGCAACTGTAGTCCATTCAGTTTCTACATCTGAACAAAATTCTTCCTTTTAGTGAAATGTAGGAATCTGGAGCTCTTACAATCATAACAAACATTCATATGTATATCTGTACTCTTCCCAAACATGTTTTCACATTATTTAGTTTGGTCTTTTTATCCCTGTGAAGGTATGTTGTGTCCATTTTACAGATGAAGAAACTGTGCTTTGGAAATACTAAATGACTTGCCCAGGTGCTCAAGCATATGTTCAAATTCAGGATTTGTGTGCACGGGAATGTGTGAATGTAATGTGTTGAGATTCCTTAGCAGTCAGAACTATTTAAATTTAAGGTCGTGGCACTGGTGTAAGCAATGATAGAGAAGATTAACCCCTAAACGGTTTTAAATATGCTCGCATTGCCTATTTGGGATGATTAATTCTGAATGGAGGGGGAAAAAATTGTTGCTGTTGAAACCAATATAGGTCTTCTGGGCAACAGAGGACCTATATTAAATGGAGCATTATTTAATATGTGTATTGTATTAAATACTTATTAAAAAGAGCATTGTGCATACCTGATAGGTAGTCTAACAATGTCTGGATTTTTATTTTCTCAATTTAGTGAATTCAGAGATGTTATGTATTGGTGATTCTTACTGTACAGGATTAACATGAAAAATAAAGGGTTGTTCGAAATCATTTCTGACATCTCTTCCAGATGTAAAATTCTGTGTTACTGGCCGGGCACAGTGGCTCACGCCTGTAATCCCAGCACTTTGCGAGGCTGAAGGGGGCTGATCACCTGAGTTCAGGAGTTCGAGAGCAGCCTGGCCAACATGGTGAAACCCCATCTCTACTAAAAATGCAAAAATTAGCCCGGCATGGTGGTGCGCGCCTGTAATCCCAGCTACTCGGGAGGTTGAGGCAGGAGGATTGCTTGAACCCAGGAGGCAGAGGTTGAAGTAAGCTCAGATCATGCCACTGCACTCCAGCCTGGGCGACAAAGTGTCTCAAAAAAAAAAAAAAAAAGAAATCTGTATTATTGTGTTACTTATTTTTATGCAAGATTTATGTAATGCTTCTTGACTTAATGTTTTTCCTGTTTTAGTTTTTGAAAACTTAGGAATCAAGCCTTATTTTAAGGTTGTAGTAGATGACTTGTGGAGTAGAAAATTTAACCTTTTGTGTTTGAAATTCAGATGCATTTACCCATAGAAACAACCCTCCAGTCCTCAGGTTTCTGAAACTGCAGAACCAGAAAGCACAATTATATAATGGGTAAACTAGGCTTTGGAGAGTTACACAGGAAAGCCAGCCATATTCATGACATTGCTTCTTTGGAAAACATGCATTCTTCTGCAAGATTGGGAGTTTGTTTCTAGGTCTGTCAGACTCCTATACTTGCAAAAGTATCTTCAAGTAATTTACTAAAGAGAACATTGTTATTTCAAAGGTAGAGGCTTTTGTGCTGCTTTGACACCATTGTCTAGGAACAGAATGGAGATAAAAGCTTAAGTCTTCGAATGTGCATTTTTCTGTAGCTACTTGAGGTATTCTGAGTGCACCCTTTGGTTTCTCTGGGAATAAATAATTTTTACTTAAGCAAAGTTACTTAACTTTGTTGTGGTAAGAGGACTCTGCCTTTGATTGGACTGTATATTTCCCAGTCTTTATTTTCTTCAAAGAATGGAAGATTGGGCCAGCAAGATGAACCGCAAGGGCCTCGAGTTGTCATCACAGAGTAATTCAGCAGATGGTCTGATGAGGGCATTGATTTCAACTGATGACTGGGGTGAGGGAACTGATTGTTTTCAGCTATGATACTTAATATATGTATATTTGTTCAACCAACATTGAAAGAAGGACTGATTTTTGTGTTTATGTTTATTTAAAGAGGGAGGTTGTCATCAATCTAGGAGGAAGAGAAGCTTAAATGTTCCTATTTTCTCCAGACCCAAAGGGACTTCAAAAAAAAAAAGTGTCTATATTACGTTCCAGTATGCGTGTATGTTAAATTAAAGCTCAGTAAAGCTGTGGTTTCCCAAAGTTGTTCAGTTCCCAAAAGCTGGGGAGCCAAGATTCAATTCTAGTTCTATACATGTAAAATATGGTCAACTTAGCAACTAGACTGTGTGGATTCAGAGTGCAGGTGGCAATAGGAGAAATTGCAGAAGATGATTTTATTATTAAAATGAAAACGTCTATTGCACTCAAAATCAGTTTACAATTAGTTTATTCTTTGATGGTAGTTGAAACCTTAGTAGATAAAGTGTGGTAAGTTAAATAAAAAATGAAAATGACTCTATTGGTGTGCAGTTTGTTTCCTTACTTGTGGAGTAGAGAATTTGACTTTTCGTGTGAAGTTTTAGACTAGTCTTTTAGATATTGTTGATGTGTGAAATGATTATAAGGTGTTCTTTCATTAAATGGCATACCATAAATGAGGGGGTGGTGGAGAGTAGGAGGAGAAATACCAGTGGAACAGTATTACACATCGGCCCATCTTGTACAAAACCACTTATGATACAGAGAATACTGTATCATCCTGGAGGGTTCTGAGCATGTTTAGAATCAGACTTTTATTTCTGGACCATCTAACTGCTTTGTTTTTGTATGGCAAAAGGTAAAAATCTAGAACGTATGCAGTGGTCATTTGGTTTAAGCAACTTGCTGCCTTTTCCCTCAAGGAATGTGCCCCAATAATTCGTCAACAAATAATGACACTCAACAAATAATGCAATCTGATATAAAATCATTTTTTGTAAGATCAAGGTGTGTCCAGAATTGGTTTCTTCCAGTGGGTTCTTGGTCTCACTGACTTCAAGAATGAAGCCATGGACCCTCACAGTGAGCGTTACAGTTCTTAAAGATGGTGTGTGCAGAGTTTGTTCCTTCAGATGTTCAGATGTGTCTGGAGTTTCTTCCTTCCACTGGGCTCGTGGTCTCGCTGACTTCAGGAGTGAAGCCACAGACCTTGGCAGTGAGTGTTACAGCTGTTAAAGGTGGTGCATCTGGAGTTGTTTGTTCCTCCCGGTGGGTTCTTGGTCTCGCTGACTTCAGGAATGAAGCTGCAGACTCTCACAGTGAGTGTTACAGCTCATAAAGGTAGTGCGGACCCAAAGAGTGAGCAGCAGCAAGATTTATTGTGAAGAGCAAAAGAACAAAGCTTCCACGACGTGGAAGGGACCCGAGCCAGTTGCTGCTGCTGGCTCAAGTGGCCAGCTTTTATTCCCTTATTTGGCCCTGCCCACATCCTGCTGATTGGTCCATTTTACAGAGTGCTGATTGGTGCATTTACAATCCTTTAGCTAGACACAGAGTGCTGATTGGTGCTTTTTTACAGAGTGCTGATTGGTGCGTTTACAATCCTTTAGCTAGACAGAAAAGTTTTCCAAGTCCCCACTCAACCCAGGAAGTCTGGCTGGCTTTACTTCTCAATCACCCCTCTAAACAGGACACCCCAATTGCTGTTAGGAATTGGGCAATGACCACTCTAGCTACTGCCTGCTCGACAGGGGCAAAGAAGGGGCCCTGCAGTTGTAGTGTCCTCCAGAGGGGAACTCTTTAGGCCAGTGAAAGGGCTAGCAGGTTGGTCCAGGGGTCCTCAGTAGAAGTTGTTAGTTGACCTCATTTGGGGTTCCATTTGTAAGACCATCTGTAGCTTGATGGCCTCGATCCTAAAGGAAACAAATTTGACAAAGAGGTTAAAAATACAGGGCCTGAAGGCAAGTAATAGCAAGATGGCTTTCATGGGACCTAGAAAGGGGAGAAGCCATGTTACCCAACTCCAGAGGTTGGTATAAGAGTTTGAAAGGCGTTGTCTGATTTCAGAAGCCTTTTTCTGTAAATGCGTGGCAGCCTCTCGTACTATTCTCTGACTGATTAGAGTAAAAACAACACTCTTCACCTAAGAAGGTGCAGAGTCCTCCTTTCTCAGCAGTGAGGAGGTCTAGGCCTCAGCGGTTTTGGAGAGTCACTGCTGTGAAAGTCTATTTGGGATTGTTAAGAATAGGTATCGTTATTTCTTGCAAACTGAGAAATTCTTTGAGAGTGTTGGTAGTAGGATAATACATGTTACACTGTTAACTTTTAGCAAACTTTACTTTTGTTGAAAACCTTGTAAGTTTGGGATTTCAATTATTCTTAGCTATTAGTAAGACCTCGTTCAGTCTATGTTAACTTAGAATTCGTATATATGGCTCCTTCCTGATACTGTAAGTACTTTAAGATTTGGCTGAGTGCAAACAACTCCCACGTTTGAGCAGACCAATTATTAGGCAGTTTTTCTAACTCTGCTTCTACAAGAGTTTCCTTGTCACTTACTGAATACCCATTGTGTCTTTTTCCCTTAATCGCCTGGAAGGAACCGTCTATTTCCTGTCCTGAAGTGAGTTCTTCCTAAGTCTGCTCGGACCTTTGTATAGTAATTAATTAAGATTTAGATCCCCTGTTAGGAAACCTGCTGGGTTAAGGATTTTTGATAGGAAGGCTATAGGTTGTCAGTGGCCTCAGTGCTTTTGAGCTACGCCCTTGTTTACACTGATAACAAGGTGGTATTGGAGTGTTTATAGGGTTATGGAGAAGACCTTCAATTATCAATTATAGGTTTCAAATTTACCCTGGCTTTTAAAGGAATAAGGTACACTTTTTTCTTTACTGCTTCTTTCTTTCTCTCTCTTTAACTCCTTCTTTGTCTCTATCTCTTCCTTGCTTTCCTTCTCTGTTTGACTTTCTGCCTCTCTGTCTCTTCCTCTGTCTCCTTCTCTTTGTCTGTCTGTTTCTTCCTGTCTCTTTCTCTGACTTTCTCTTTCTCTCTTTCCTTCTGTCTTCAACTTTGTCTCTCTCTTTCTCTCTGACTCTCTTTGTCTGTCTCTCCCTCTCTTTCCTTCTCTCTTTGACTTTCTGCCTGTCTCTTCCTGTCTCTCTCTTTGACTCCTTCTTTGTCTCTTCTCTCTCTCTCCCTCTCTCTCTCTCTCTCTGACTTTCTCTTTCTCTCTTTCCTTTCTGCTGGTCTTTCCCTGCCTCTGCCACCCACTTATGCTGCTGTTCTCCCTTCTCCTTCCCCTTTTGATGGCTTTGGCAGTGTAAGACTGCCACCTCTTTGGGTTTTTGCACTGTGTGCAATAACTCCATGGTTTCCTTGTGATATTTAATGGGGGTTTCCCTAGAAGTTAGGAACTCCCTTTCTCTCCACATTGCAGCATGGCCATGTAGGATTAGATAAACATACTTACTATCTATTGCAAAGTCTCCCAATTACAACTGAGGAGGTGGGAGAAATACCTGGTTACAGGCTGTCCCAGGATTCCTCGAATGGTAATGGACCTTGAGGACAGTCTGGGACAGGAGATTAACACTGAGAAGGCTGCACCAGTGTCCAGGAGGAAGTCAATTTCCTGCCCCTCAATGGTTAAATACCTGGGATTCAGTGAGGGTGATGACATGAGCTGGTGCTTGTCCCGGGCACCCTCAGTCCTGTTGTTGGATCATCTGGTTAGGGGCTTCTGGCCCCGAGAAACTTTGTCCTCTGGGGCAGTGCACCTTCCAGTGATTGCCTCGGCATGGTGGACATGGGTGAGGGGGTAGCTTCATTGGACAATCTTTTTTAAAGTGTCCTTGCAAACCACACTGATAACAAGCCCCACCGGGTGATTGGCCTGCTCCATTTTCTGTCCTCTGTGAACCACCAAGGTTTGTTTATCTGAGGGCCATGACTAAGGCTCTGGCCTTTTTCTGATCTCGCTTTTCCTTTTGAGCCTGTTCCTCTTGGTCCCTGTTATAGAACACTGAGGTTGCCAGGTTTAATAATGCCTCCAGATTTTGTTCAGGGCTTAAGGCTTGCTTTTGGAGCTTTCTCCTGATATCTGTAGCTGATTGGGTAATACACTTATCTTTTAGGATCGGTTGACCCTCGAGTGAGTCAGGTGACAGGAGAGTATATTTTCTTAAGGCCTCCCGTAGCCACTTGAAGACAGAAGGATTTTCTTCCTTTCCCTGAGTTATGGTGGACATCATTGAATAATTCATGGGCTTTTTCCTAATTCTCCTTAGTTCTTCTAGAACACAGGTCAACAGAAGTTTGCAACTCCAGTCCCCATGATTTGAGTCAAAGTCACAGTCGGGATCCATACTGGGGACAGCTTGCTGACCGGTAGGGAATTTGTCCCTTTCTTCAGCTGTCATTCTGTCATTTACTTGACTAAGATACCAGCTATCTCCAAACTCTTGGGCCGCAGCTAAAGCCACATTCTTTTCATTAAAGGCCAGGGTTTGATCTAATAGCATGACTTCTCTCCAAGTGAAGTCAAAGGTTTGCCCTAGACCCTATAGGACATCTATGTACCTATCAGGATCATCTGAAAACTTCCCCAGGTTTGCCTTGATCTGCTTTAACTCAGAGAGGTAGAAGGGACATGTACCCGGGTTGGGCCAAATTCCCCTCCCCCTACAACTTGAAGGGGACATAACCGATAGCCCGGGGGTTTTTGTGGTCCTTTGGAGATTTCTTTGCTTGTTTCCTTCTGGGCAGGCGAGATTAGAGGAGGCTTATCAGGCTTATCGTTAATAGGAAGGAGAGGTATAGGGAGGCTAGGATATGGAGATAAGCTGAGAGGTCCTCCTGTGGGATGTAAATTGCAAGCTTTGCATAGTTGTGTATTCTCCTTCAGTGAAAAGAAAGCTTGGACATAAGGTATTTACTCCATTAGCCTTCCCTCTTACAGAAAAGGTCAAGCTGCAGGATAGTATTGTAATTTATACTTCTCTCAGGTGGCCATTTTTCCCTATCAGTGAGAGAATATTGGGGCCAAGCCGTAATGCAGAAAAAAATGAACTGCCCCTCTTTCAGGGTTTGCAGGTCAAATTGGTCCCAGTGGCTTAGGATGCATTTCAAGGGTGAGCCTGTTGGTGCCTGAGTGTTTCCCATCTGAAAGACAAAACCGCCTGCGGTTTTGGTTTGTTTTCCCTCTCCCCGCCCAAGAACCTGCTGGACCCCGCTGATCGGAATAGTTGTGCTCACCGACGCAGCAGCAGAAACTGGTTTTCCTCCTAGACCACAAGGAGGACCGAGGAAGGTCGGATTTAGTGGCCCTTACCGACACATTCTCGAAAACCTGCACCCTTGCCTGTCCTCCTAGACCACAAAGAGGAACAAGGAAGGTTGGATTTAGTGGCCCTTACTGACGCATTCTCAAAAACCTGTTAGAGTCCTAAGCATTCTCCTGTTAGTAGTGGGACTTTACCCCTGTCCTATAAAGATGTTGTGCCCCAAAAATGAAGTGGAGGGCCATACCCTGAGGGAGGGAAGGGATCTCCAGGGTTGGAAGAGTGACGCCTTTTGTCCTCATTTCTCATCATATGATAGGAAGGATATCATTTCTGAAGCTCCCCATATTCTAGCTTCAGGAATACATTTTGTTAGGCCTGCTAGTCTGAGGAGGGATCCTAAAATTCCAGATAAGATAGTACCCCCACCACTGACGGGGCTTTGCGCAAAAAATGTCTTTCTGATTGGTGAGCCCTGGTGCCTAAAGAAGGGACTAGAGTCCTGGAGTTTATACTAGAAATCATTCTTATAGGAGAAACTAGAAAAGCACTAGAGACAAGGAGTGGTTGTGGAAGTGGGACTAGTCTTGGAGAAGAGAGGCTAGAGGAAGTTTGTCTGACAGGCATTAGGACCCAGGAGGCAAGGGTCAGGATAGATAGGATAGATGGGCGAGTCTCTTTTGGGTGATGTAACTTTGAGAGTTCCACTCATGGCCGTAGGGTCAACCAACTTGTTGTCAGGACCCCGGAGCTGAATGGCTTTCCTCTCTGTCGACCCTTGGCTCAGCCCAGAAGTACAGGAAAAGTGGAAGCTGGTTCCAGGCAAATCAATGCTCCCAGCTCCAAAGAGTCAGGGGTTGTTAGAGAGCCCTTTCCCAGAAAGCCTGACACCCGTGTCTTTAGTCTGGCGGCTGCGCTAGTCGCTTTTAACTGGCTGACAGGTGCCTGGTATTTAGCCCCCGAATTCTAAGGAAAAATATGATAGAATAGCAAGCGAAAGGGGTCTGATGGTACTCACCACTTGGCGATAGTCCCTTCATGGTCACCAAAATGTGTCCGGAATTGGTTCCTTCCAGTGGTTCTTGATCTCGTTGACTTCAAGAATGAAGCTGTGGACCCTCTCAGTGAGCGTTACAGTTCTTAAAGATGGTGTGTGCAGAGTTTGTTCCTTCAGATGTTCAGATGTGTCTGGAGTTTCTTCCTTCCGGTGGGCTCGTGGTCTCGCTGACATCAGGAGTGAAGCCACAGACCTTGGCAGTGAGTGTTACAGCTGTTAAAGGTGGTGCATCTGGAGTTGTTTGTTCCTCCCGGTAGGTTCTTGGTCTCGCTGACTTCAGGAATGAAGCTGCAGACCCTCACAGTGAGTGTTACAGCTCATAAAGGTAGTGCGGACCCAAAGAGTGAGCAGCAGCAAGATTTATTGTGAAGAGCAAAAGAACAAAGCTTCCCCAGTGTGGAAGGGGACCTGAGCAGGTTGCCCCTGCTGGCTCCGGTGGCCAGCTTTTATTCCCTTATTTGGCCCTGCCCACATCCTGCTGATTGGTCCATTTTACAGAGTGCTGATTGGTGCATTTATCCTTTAGACACAGAGTGCTGATTGGTGCCTTTTTACAGAGTGCTGATTGGTGCATTTACACTCCTTTAGCTGGACATAGAGTGCTGATTAGTGTGTTTTTACAGAGTGCTGATTGGTGTGTTTACAATCCTTTAGCTGGACAGAAAAGTTCTCCAAGTCCCCCACTCAACCCAGGAAGTCCAGCTGGCTTCACCTCTCAAAGGTATGAAAATTATTTTAAGTTTGGCAAGAATGATAATTTGGACATAACATTGTATTTATTTTGGAGCCAGTACACACGGATACCACAAATACGTCTCCAATAATTCTTATTCAGGAAGCAATATTAACATAGATTAAGATGGACAGAACAGTTGTGAAACTGTTTTTTTTTTTTTTTTTTTTGAGACAGGGTGTTGCTCTGTCACCCAGGCTGGAGTGCAGTGGCGTAATGTTGGCTCACTGCAACCTTCGCCTCCCAGGCCCAAGCGATTCTCCTGCGTCAGCCCCACTACCCTACCCCAAGTAGCTGGGACTACAGGCTCAGGCCACCACACCTGGCTAATATTTGTATTTTTTGTAAAGAAGGGGTTGTGCCCTGTTGCCCAGGCTGGTCTTGAACTCCTGAGCTCAGCTGATCTGCTCACCTTGGACTCCCAAAGTGCTGGGGTTACAGGTGTGAACCAGCACTCCTGGCCTGTTGTGAAACTATTAAAGAGGCTTTATGATATTATAGGTTCAGTAACAAAAACCTATTTAGAGTTTAATTTTCCGTACGGATCTGATGGCTGGTTTGACACAGAAGTGGAAAAAAGTTTCACTGTATTTGGATCAAACTCCAGCCTGCTCAGATCAGGAAAATGTTTGATCATTTGGTAATAAACACTGTGATCTTGATGTAACGGGGTGGCTGTTTTGTCTGACTTTTCCTGGAGTTGTATAGGATTTCTGTGGTGAAAAAAAAAAAAATCTGTGGATTGAGTACTAAATTCTATCCTTTTTTTAGCTATCTGACTTTAAACAAGTTAACTTCATTCCATAAATATTGACCAGATTTGTTAAAATGTGCCATCCATTGTTCTAAGTACCTAAAACATTATGCGTCTCAGTCACCTACCTTATTAGTAATGGGGTCATTATCTCCCAGTTTTTATGGTTTTTAGCAGCTTTTTGGAATATAATTTAAGTAGTATAAAATCTGCCTGTTTTAATTGTATAATTCAGTGTTTTTAAAATATATTTACAGATTTGTGCAACCATCATTGCAATCTGATTGTAGAACATTTCCCTCATTCCGGAAGGAACTTTGTGACTATTTGCAGTCGCTCCTCAGCTCCATGCAACCACTAATGTACTTTTTGTCTTTATAGATTTGCACATTGTATATAAATGGAATCATAATATGTGGTCTTTTGTGTCTGGCTTCTTTCATATAGCATAATGTTTTTGAAGTGCATGTACTTCATATTCCATTGTATGGATATACCACTTTTTTTTTAATCCGTTCATCAGTTGATGGACATTTGGATTGTTTCCACTTTTTGGCTATTGTGAATAATGCTGTTATGAACATTCTTGTGCAAGTTTTCATGGGACATCTGTTTTCATTTCTCTTGGGTAGATGCCTAGGAGTGGAATTGCTGGGTCATATGGTAAATTTATATTTGGTATTTTAAGAAACTGCCAAACTGTTTTCTTCCAAGGTGGCTGTACCATTTTATATTCCCATCAGTGAGGATTCTAATTTCTCCATATCTTTGGACAATAACAATACTTGTTATTATCTATATTTTTTGTTATAGCCATTCTAGTGGATGTGAAGTAGTATCTCATTGTGGTTTTGATTTGCATTTCTTTCATAACTCATGATGTTGAGAATCTTTTCATGTGCATATAGTCCATTTTAATATCTTCTTTGGTGAAATGTCTCTTCAGATCTTTTTTGCCCACTTTTTTTTTTTTTTTTTTTTTTTACCTATTTTATTTTTTTAACATGGAGTCTCACTCTCTTGCCCAGGCTGGAGTGCAGTGGTGTGATCTTGGCTCACTGCAGCCTCCGCCTCTGAGGTTCAAGCAATTCTTGTGCCTTAGCCTCCCAAGAAACTGGCATTATAGGTGTGTGCCACCATGCCTAGCTAATTTTTTGTATTTTTGGTAGAGACGGGGTTTCGCCATGCTGGGTAGCCTTGTCTCAAATTCCTGGACTCAAGCAATCTACTCACTTCGGCCTCTCAAAGTGCTGGGATTACAGGCATGAGCCACCGTGCCTAGCTCTTTTTTGCCTGCTTTTAAATTGGTTTTATGGTCTTATTAATGAAAAAGTTCTTTATATATTCTGGTTACAATTCTCTTATTGATATATAATTTGCAACATTTTCTCTTGTTCTATGGCTTGGGTTTTGTTTTTCTTGGTGGTGTCTTGAAACAATTTTTACTTTCAATAACTCTTACTTATTAGTGTTTTTGTTTTCCATGATTCATTGGCCATCTGTTGCCCAATAATGATTTTACCCTTTTAGAGGAACCTTTTGGATGCTGGGATGTTGGATCTGTTAGCTTTCTGACATTTTCTAACTGATCAAGCTTATTTTCAGTACTTGAGTACAGGGGCTACAGAATGAATGTTCTCCATTATTCATTAAACTTACTCTGTTTTGGAAAATTCATCTCAAACATGTTTGGTTTTTTTAAGAGTAAATTAGCATCTACTACAGATGTTGTCATCCTGAGCAGACATTGACATTTCTTGTAAGGTTTTATTACTTGATGCTGATTTGTTTATGAAAAATTACATTTGAATATGAAAATTATTTTTATCTCATAATTGTCCTGTTTAGGCTTATGAATTCTTCTAGAAATCTATCATTCATAGATTATTTTCAAAGCTTCTAAGGTTAATTGCCAAATAATTTTTATGGTTAATAATCAAAGAAGACACTTTAGATAGATTTTATCAGAGAGAGATTTTATCAGATATAAATGGAAGATATTTTTATCTGGGGTAGGTGGTTGTGATGCCTGACTGTAATGCCTAGTTTCAGGTTTTCGAGAAAGAATAAAACCAATTTTGCATTCCAGAACTTTTATTTTGTTTCATGAATACAGCTAAGTAAATTCCATAAGGTTTCTTTGCTATAGGACAGGGTATCTCAGCTTCGACACTGTTGACCTTTTGGGCCAGACAATTCCTTGTCTTGTGGGGCTATCTTGTGCATTGTAGGATGGATGTTTAGCAGTATTTTTGACCTCTACTCACTAGATGCTAGTAACATCCCCCTACTGTGATACAAAAATGTCTCCAGGTGTTGACCTATGTCCCCTTGGTAGGGTTGGGGAGAATCACATCCCCATAGAGAATCACTGCTTTAGGGTTATATTTAGAACTAGCAAGGGAATTCAGAGAAGTGCCCTACCCCTCTAAAATATAGGTAAGAATTGTCCATCAGCTGTGCCACTAGAATTGACAAAATGGTCTTTGCATGCAGCCCATAAAACTTAGAGGCTGATGTTTCCTGCTTGATCTTTATAAAACCCTTCTCCATATTCTCTCTCCCTTTCCTGATTGCTTCTTTATGTTCTTGTGTGTATGTTTGACTGCATTGTACGGTCTTCTAAAAGCAAGCAGAGACACCCCCCACCCATCCCGCATCCCTCTACACCGCCCGCTGACTTTCCCCAGTTATTTTAAGATGAAGCTGTAGTGACCAATTCCAGATGACTATTGGGAGAAAGTAAACTTGAGGAAAAAGAGGAGAACTGGATTGGATTTCATCTGCTTCAGCTTTAAAATGTTTCCGCTGTGATATAAAAAGCTTAAGAGCATGTGGAAATGCGAATTTAGAGTGTAACCAGAGAAAAGGGGTGTGTCAGGAAGAGGTAATTAAGTGTTGTAAGCAACCCAGAATCTCTGTACTATTGTTAAAGCAGTATGTTGCTTTAACTCAATCCAGTTACTCTTCCCTCAGCAAGTCTATACTACTCCAGTGATTGACCTGTCATACAGACTGCAACAAATATCACCTATACTTGCACCAGGAGGCTAGGGTATGATTACACAGGGAGCCTCAGATATGAGTTTCCTGACATTTGTCTGTGAAGTCTCAACTTTAATGTCGCACAGTTTTAACCTTTAAATACTACCATGCTACAAAGTCCCTTTCCACTGGAGCAGTATAGTCTACTTTTAGTATTTAGGGACTAACCTGTTTACAACTACTACAAAATATTTGACAGAGTAGCACGCACCTTGTTTGACAGTCTCATCAAGTTGTGGGTAAGAAACTGTAGTTGCTTGCAATAGTATGAATCCAATATGATTTCTTAAAGTCTCTCTTTTCCCTTGCTGGTTAATGAAAACTCTAGGTTTTGAATTTTTCCTAAGTCATATTTTGCTCGGTTCTTTTCTTTCATAATGGCTACTTTTCCTTTCAGCTGACGTCAGACTCTGCTGCCTCCTATAATTTTCCTGATTGCCTTCTCTTCTGTCTCAGCATATGCCTTAGCAGTGGAAAAGAAAAATTTCAAGTTTATTTTAGGGGGTGGTCTGGGGTAGAAGGGCGAGGCTAGCACAGCTTAAAGGAGATGGTTATTTCCTGATTGTAATGTTTCTTACTAACTCCTCAGTGCATCTCTAACCTACCTCTAGTCAGGAGGGCTGTCACAAATGTGAAAAAAAGTGAGTTGGGAAGAAGGAAATGAATATTTACTAAGGGCCTACTCTGTGCTTACTAAGGGCCTCCTCTGTGCCCAGTGTCTGTACTTTCTTTGATATAGTTTCATTTAATTCATTTAAGCTTTTTGAGAAGTGTTCTCATCCCTGTTTGCAGGTAAGGAAATGAGACACAGAGGGGTTAATCTGCCCAAGGCTTTGCAGAGAGCCAGCATGCAAATGCAGGCCTGTCGGACCCCAGGTCTGTGCTGTCTCTGCTTTCCATGCTCTTCTCCCTTCTTGTTAGTACTGCCTTCACAAAGGGAAGAAAGAAGAATGTTGGGTCTCCAGAAGAGTGGATTCCATGAAAGACACTCATATCTGGGGTGAGAGGTTGTGATGCCTGGCTGTCAAGGCAGTTTCAGTTTATGAGAAAGATTAAAACCAACTTTGCAGTCTGAGAAGAGTGCTGGTTTCCAGAGGGATCATCTTGATTTGAGGTGGCAGCTGTCACTTCCCTCAGGGCATAGAAAATATGATTTAATCACTGGACAACTTTGCTTCACAAAGAATGTCATGATTGGTTAAGTGCACACTAATACCACTGATATTAAAAGTGTACTTAATTACCCTACTACTGAAGGAGACATAAAAAAGCCATAACAGTATCAACGTGTCTAGTTTAGAATGCATTTGTCTTTTTTGGCTGAGGTGGATAGGTGAGGGTGTAAGGTAAGGGTTGTGTATGTGCAAGTTTATATATAGATAACGTGTGTGTGTGTAGGAGAACAGATATTTGTGGTGTTTGGGAATTCACCTTGAACTTCATATTGCCTTCTAATTCATGCTAAAAAGAGTATCACCTCTTATTGATTCTTAACCATAGAAAGCTAGCTGCCTCTTTTCTTTCATTTGATTGGTTACCACATTTGTACTTTCTCTGAGGGAAGGATCATTATTAGGATATACAGGGAACAGTAGAAAGCTGAATAAAAAGAGGAAGATGTTGGGTTACTGAACTGAAATGTTGCCTTGGAACATGGCTTCCTTCAAAGCTCTTGAATCTTTATTTTCTGTAACTTATCATATGAGATTATAGGGAAAAGAAGTTGACCAAGGATGTGAGAAAGTAAATGGGAGTTACTGGAGAATTGATGGCTTTGTAAAAAGTTTCTCAAATAGGGATAGAGGTTTATACTTGCACTTAACACTGAAGGAAATGTTTATGTTTGCTACTAGAACTGAGTTGGCATCTAACTTCCTTTGTAAAAGCACTACAAATTAACTATTGTAAGCTGTGAAATGGAGTTTGTAGTAACAGACCTGGCAAGTAAACACCTAGTGTTTGTCTCTTAAAAAATGATATATTACAGCTCCACCAGGTGGCTGCCAACAGTATGAATGAGACAGGCTGGCATCCACCAGGAGGAGGGGAAAGCTGCTCTTGATTTTCTTTGTGCATATCAGAGTCTACAACATAATAATTTAGTGAAGGACAAAGAAGGGACCCCACTGCAGGTTTTTCTAGGAAGTCTTGCAAAACACACACACACACACACACACACAAAAAAACCTCAAGATCACTGTGACTTATCTTTGACATGTAAATATTTGAATGTCATAGACAGTTTTCTGATGGGTTAATTGTGCTGCAGATCCGTATATAATTGTGCCCATATTCTGGCTATTATTTTTGGTGTTCCTAAAAGGGCAGAGGATACTTTAGGTCCATAGACTAGTTTTGGCTTGTCACTATTAGAGACTCAAGTGTGATCCAGCTCAGATGCTAAGTATTGTAACATCACGGTGTAGTAGGAAAGATATTGGTGAATAGAATCCTGTTTTAGGCTCTGCTCCTATTAGACAAGTGGCTTCTTTTTTCCTGGGCCTCAGTTTTCTCATCTTAAAATGAGTGAATTATATTAGCTGATCTCCAGAAACCTTTAGCCATGTGCACAATTTGAATAATTTCATTTTAATTTAGAAAAGAATGAACTTGTTAAGCATTTGAAAATCAAATAGAAAACATGAGGGAAGAAAGCTATATTTAGTGTACACATTTACATTTTTTAAATTAAACTCTACATTATGATATTGATCATAAGAATTAGAATGAAACAGTCTTTACTATTCTCTCCCTAGCTCTAATATGGCACAGATGTGATAATGAAGTCCATATGCAGTCTTGAAGAAAGTGTCTGATTAGACATAAAATGTTAAAAAAAATCTGATAAGTAAATTGAGCTATCAACTTGTTTAGGCAGCACAGAGAATAAAACAAAAGCGAAAGCCCACTAGCTACTGAAACACTGAAATGTGAAATTCATTTTCCCAACTTATTGGTTCCATTCCTATCTAGGTTTGGAGAAAAAAGAAAGAAACAACTTCTTTCTCCATATTAAGTAAATATCTTAATCATTTGCAAATGCAAGGATAAAATTGAAATTGTAAGTGCTCTGAGTAACAAACATTGTTTTGTTCTTTTGTGTTCTAAACATTAATAAAATGAGCCATCATTAATGGATCTAAATATTTTAAATTGCAGTTAGTAATGCCATTTTAATTGATTTTAGATTTCTCATGTTGAGGAGCAAAGAAAGCATAACCCCAATTTTTTTATTCCAGTTTTTAACAATACAACTGATTTAGAAAATATTAAGAACTGATTGTAGCAATGACAGGAATATTAGTCCCCCTCTGCCTTTGTACTTTGCCCCTTAGCAACAAGTGAATTCAT
Source organism: Piliocolobus tephrosceles (assembly GCF_002776525.5). Classification (NCBI taxonomy): domain Eukaryota; kingdom Metazoa; phylum Chordata; class Mammalia; order Primates; family Cercopithecidae; genus Piliocolobus; species Piliocolobus tephrosceles. The sequence continues at coordinate 140,405,691 of NC_045439.1, read as the reverse complement.
TACTGTATTTTATTATTTGTGCTTCCCTCCTTTAAAAAATACGCAGTTTGCTATTTTTAAAAATTACCCATGGATGGCCGGGCGCAGTGGCTCACGCCTGTAATTCCAGCACTTTGGGAGGCCGAGGCGGGTGGATTACGAGGTCAGGAGATCGAGACCATCCTGGCTAACACGGTGAAACCTGCGTTACTAAGTCTGTACTAAAAATAGAAAAAACTAGCCAGGCGTGGTGGCGGGTGTCTGTAGTCCCAGCTACTTGGGAGGCTGACGCAGGAGAATGGCATGAACCCGGGAGGTGGAGGTTGCAGTGAGCTGAGATCACGCCACTGCACTCCAGCCTGGGCGACAGAGCGAGACTCCGTCTCAAAAAAGAAAAGAATGAAGACTGATTTTATATGGTGGCTCTTTTCACCATTAAAAAATTAGTTTATACTTTTTTTGCTTTTCTCGTTGTTTTAGTTTCTTTCTTTTATGTGTGTATTTATCAGCATATTGTGGCATGTGTGTTAGCTGTGCCAGTATTCAGCTTTTAGAAACACAGCCACATGTTACTATGCCACCTTCTTGAAGTTTGGAGTGTTAGATTTGAATGCAATGTAGACTTTGATCTAGTTTTTGTTTTTCTGTGAGACATTTACATGAAAACAACATCTTTGATTTTAATAACTTACCTGTTTATTTCCCACCTGAAATTGTCTTAATGCTCCATAAGGGACGTAGCAGCTGGCTGCGATTTAATTGACTGACACTAAGTAAAAGATTATGACTTCAGGTAGAAATTAAGTAGACAGAACTGCTGATTTCTTAAAGAAATGGGATACACTCAGATTGTCAAATATTGACATAGACCTTCTGCTAATTTAAGAGTAACAATTCTGGTTCTGGTGAAAAAAAAATTTTTAGTTAGTTTCGTGATATGCTTTATATCAAAGATAAAACCTTAAATTTGTTTTAAATTTAATTTTTTTGTTAAAAAAAGGGACGACCTTTCATTCTTGAGAAGATTAATTCCTCTTAACCACTTGATGAAACTTTGCTAATAAAAAGAATGCATGTGTGTATACACTCTTACACACACACTTTGTACATAATTCCTAGCAGTCTTTTGGACTAAATACTTTCCCCATAACTTTATATTGAGCAGAAATGATGGCATCTTTTCAAATATATAATGTTAGCTCTGGGATTTAAAATTTAATTTCTAGTTTTCAGTGTCTTGCTAATTATGAGTTTGAGGCACATTTCATTAATACGTGTTCATCTTAGTATGCATTGACGAGGAGTTTGTGACTGTTTTTCTTTATATTCTTCTGATAAGTCAATTAATGGCAAGTCATTTTACTTCTGTAAGCTCATTTTCCACATTTGTATAAAGTGGAGGTTGTGGGTATGGGTGTGAAAGATGGGAGTTTAGGTTAGAACAACTTGTAATTTCTCTTCCAGTTGTAAGTACTGTATAACATAATGGAAGCAAAATGCTTCCATGGCTCCGTGATCATGTCTGTATTCATTTGTTCATCATTGACTTGTCTCTTACTATGGGGATTTCCTATTATATACAAGCTGCACATAAATTTCCGAAAGATTTACTTATAATCTAATCTTTTAGAATCTAAATTTAGTTGTAGTCATTTGTTTGGCTATTATGCATTTAAAATTTACCAGAAGTGTCTTGATCAAACAAGAATTTGGGTTGGCTTTCAAAGAATGTGAACAAGGCTGAATATAAATAGAATTCCGGTCATTTATCAGTATCCATTCTTTTATTTCATTAGCTGAATTAATGTCTAAGCATTCAATCCAAGCAATATATGTAGCTCTTCTATTTTACTAATGGTTTAGCCTTAATCCTATCTTCCTTTTAGTTTGCAGTAAGTACGAAATAGTTACAAATTCTAGAAGCTTTTTATAGTCTACCTCCTATGAAGTACTTAAGCAATACAATAAATACAGCTGTCATTCTTTGTCTTCTACTTGCTCTTTTCTGGATATTTGGTTGTATGACTGTTTTTTCCTTTACTACTATCTAATCTAGTTCACAATGATTTTTGTGTTCTTAAAGAGAAAAAGTCAATGACTTAAATTATATCACCATAACTTTTGTAATCAGATGATCAGAGAAGATAGGATTAAAGCTAATAAATGCAGGGTCCTTTGAAATCCTCACATAAAAGGAAACAGTGAAAGTACCAGCTTTATCTGGTATCTGACTGAGAAAATCAACCAATGTATATTGGTTTTGCACTTTACATGGTAATGTTGTCATTTATTTTTAGATATCCTTGGAACAGAAGATCTTATTGTGGAAGTGACTTCCAATGATGCTGTGAGGTTTTATCCCTGGACCATTGATAATAAATACTATTCAGCGGACATCAATTTATGTGTGGTGCCAAACAAATTTCTTGTTACTGCAGAGATTGCAGAATCTGTCCAAGCATTTGTGGTTTACTTTGACAGCACACAAGTAAGACTTTGTTTTCTATGAAGGCTTGAATAAGAAATTATTGCATGCCTTCTTTTTTTCTTGTTACGTTTTATCTTACTGTCTCTTTTCTGTTTTTGTTTGTTTATATTTTTTGTTCCTTCTAGAAATCAGGTCTCGACAGTGTCTCCTCGTGGCTTCCACTGGCAGAAGCATGGTTACCTGAGGTGATGATCTTGGTCTGTGACAGAGTGTCTGAAGATGGTAAGGCATGTGGATGGGACATGCATTTGCCATTCCTTGATAAACAGAGTACATCTGTTTCCTTAACTTAGGACATACATCCCATGTGACTTTATTGCTTTATGAAAATATTTTCAGCTATTTTTCTTCGGTATCTTTTAATATTTACTTTTTTTTTTTTAAGAATGGATACTTCAGGGTTGAGAAATCATTTTCTTTTCGTTATTTTAGATGCCTTTAGAATAGCATTGACATTAAGGGAAACACATTGAGATTTATGAAGAATATTGCAGGAATAGTCATGTTTTGTTTTCTTTTTACTTATGAAGATTCTTTTGCATATTATTTTAGGTGTAAACCGACAGAAAGCTCAAGAATGGTGCATCAGACATGGCTTTGAATTGGTAGAACTTAGTCCAGAGGAGTTGCCTGAGGAGGATGGTAAGTGTTTGTGTGTTAGTAGAAAATATGGCACTTAGATTCAGATATGAGAGATTATTTTAATTCAGGGAAGAAGAATCACAGCAAAATTCAAGAAACTTTTTCCCCAGCTGTTTCAAGGATTTACGCAAAATCCATTGATGTAGTCTTATACTTAGTGTAAGAATTCATTTATTTAGTTTCACCACCTATTTTAGAACTTTTGAAAATGTGTGTTTTTCTTGTGGATAAAGGTATAAGGCTGCTTTCTAAAATCTTTGTCATTTCCCCAATCCTTTTTCCTTTCCCCACTGCTGAAGAAGGAGAGTTAGACCTTCATAGTAGTTAAAGTTGATGTTTCTTATTTTGAATTCATAGTAACCTAAGGCTGAATTCCCAGGAATCGCAGGGGACATTTTAGATCTATTTGAATGTCTTTTGGACGTTTGAAGCCAAAAAACAGACCCCTAATTTAATCCCCCACCTCCACCCCAGGTAGTTTGCAATCGCTGTCCTCTGCTATTGCTGGACCTTCTATTTCTTCCCCTTTTCTACTCCCCTTCCCCATTTCTTTTCTCATCTTTTCTCCTTTGAAGTACACCTGTTGTGGTATCTACCAGGATAAGAGGGTTTTTGGTTCACCAAAACCTTATAATCTGGTACAAGAGATGAAACTTACAGATAATTGAATTATCAAGTGGAATGTCATAAGTATTATAGAAGAAATAGTGGTGCTGTGGTATTTTAGAGACAGGAGAGCTTATTTTTGTTTAAAAGTGCAGAGAACGTGTTGGCATTGTGAACTCTCACATGTCAGCTGCTCCATGGGGAAGAAGTTAGAAAAGGTCCTGGGCTTGTAGTGAGAGGACTGGTGGAGAGGTGGCATTGTGAATATGCCAGTGTTCCAAAAGACATCCTGGGCAGGGACAACCAACGTGAATTCAAGTACATAGATAAGACATAAGCAGTCATTTCATGAATTTTTTTAAGGAATTAAGAAATGTTTTTCTATATTCTGGTTTTATTTATAATTTTTCCAAAATGCTGTTACCTTTGAGAATAAAACTTGCCAGGGAGGAAGAGAACAAAACTGAAATAAAAAGGCTGGTTTTTCTCCTTGCTCTTTTTAAAGAGTGTTGAAAATTGGCAAGTACATCTTTTTCTGTGTTTTTCTAGGTCCCTGAAACTTGTGCCCTGTTTTGTGTATGTGAGCCTGTGTGATTTCTGGCAATAGAATTTTCTCTTTCTCTTGTCCTTGGGAGTCAGTATTTGGCTGTTATCATTTTGGAATCTCTGCTCCTTTATACACTATATTTCTCGTAGCCCTTTGTCTGAATAATGTTCTTGTATTCATTCAGATTAATCTTAAAATGGGTTTTTTGATATGTCATCTTTAGGTAACATAATGAAAACCTTCCTAGACTTTTAAAATACAAACTATTCCTAAGCCATATTTCCTCATCTTTTACTTGCATGTATTATTCGAACATGAATATAGGACTTTATGCTAGTTTGTATTAATTTTCCTCTTATTGGTACTAACTCTTCATTTCAGACCACATTTTTGGTTCCTGGTTATGTCATCTAAAGTATTAGTTATTCTAATCTTAGCACTTTGGGAGGCCGAGATGGGTGGATCACGAGGTCAGGAGATCGAGACCATCCTGGCTAACATGGTGAAACCCCGTCTCTACTAAAAAAATACAAAAAAACTAGCCGGGCGAGGTGGCAGGCGTCTGTAGTCCCAGCTACTCAGGAGGCTGAGGCAGGAGAATGGCGTAAACCCAGGAGGTGGAGCTTGCAGTGAGCTGAGATCCGGCCACTGCACTCCAGCCTGGGCAACAGAGCGAGACTCCATCTCAAAAAAAAAAAAAAAAAAGTATTAGTTATTCTTTTGAGAATTAAGTCATTCACAGTTAAGATAAACATGACTTTTAGATTTTCATCCAAACATTGGTGGTGATAAATTTATCTTGGTAGAGTATTTTCTTTATTTTTGTTTATTTATTTATTTATTTGACACAGAGTCTCTCTTTGTTGACCAGAGTGCAGTGGTACGATCTCAACTCACTGCAAGCTCTGCCTCCCAGGTTCACGCTATTTTCCTGCCTCAGCCTCCCAAGTAACTGGGACTGCAGGCGCCCACCACCACGCCCGGGTAATTTTTTTTTTTTGGTATTTTTAGTAGAGACGGTGTTTCACCATGTTAGCCAGAGGATGGTCTCTGTCTCCTGACCTCGTGATCCGCCTGCCTTGGCCTCCCAAAGTGCTGGGGTTACAGGCATGAGCCACCCCGCTTGGCCGAGTATTTTCAATGTAATCACTATATTTCTGTTAGGTTGGTAGGTTGGTATTCTTTAAATGATTCATCGATCCATTAAACAGTTGGTGAGTGCCTGCTGTTTTTCAGGCACTGTGTTAGGCAGTGGGCATATGAACTCAGTAAGACAAGATGCCTGCCCTCAAGGAGTTTCCAGTGTAGGGGGAAGGTTACATTAGTAAATCATCAGTTCCAGTGCAGCTTTCCTCTAGGAGAGATGTGCATAGAGTGGTATTGTTTCCACTTTCTGTGAGAATGGTGTAAGTGATTCGCCCTTGATCAAATAGCTAATAAGCTGGGTTCAAATTCAGATATTCTAACATGTAACTCTGTGCTCTTCTTGTTAAACCACCCAGGGCTAGGCTGGCCACTAGGGACAGGTTCTGTGTGGATTATGTTCTGTAAACTCAGGAAACTTTCCTTTTTTAAGCACATGAAAACTATTTCTGTCATTGTTTTCCAGATGCAGCCTTACAGTCCTCAACATCTGCAGGATCTCCATTTCCTTTGTACACAATCATTCCTAGGTTGTAGCTAAGAATACCACCTTTTTGATATACTATAGGATTACAGCCCCATTATTTTGAGTAGTATCAGTCAAATTCCAGAAGCAGGATAGTACTCATAATAAAGTAAACTAAGTTGTTGTAATGACCCTTTGCCTGTCTCTTACACTTCTAGTCATTTCACTTCTCACTCCAACTGTCTTTCTCTGATCAAGAAGTTCTTCTATAGATACCGATCATAAATAACACTTATTATTCTCTGGTTTCCAGCAAAGGATAGAGCATTTACATGATTTTATAGCATACTATTAATAAGAGGACTGTTCCTGCCTTAAGGAAACTCATTCTGTCTAGATTGGTATCTCTCGTACTGTGCCAGGAATGTGTGTAATAAGTGGAATCTTAACATTTTCAGAATATAAATAGATTCCATTGGTGAGGATAACTTTTTTATATAACTGCCTTATATTGTGTGTTTATTTAATTGCTTTAGTTCCTGGAATATTCTTTTTTTTCCACTTGAAAGTTTTTGGTTTATTAATCATGAAAAAACCACAGTGGCCACAGATAACATCCTTCCAGCACCTTTGCTCCTTCGGCTTTTTGCCAGCACCAACACTGGCCTTTGCAATCTGCCTGACTTTCTTCATGCTGTTCTTGCATTCCTTTCATTGCTTTCTTGAGGTCTTTTTATTCTCACACAGGCCATGTCTTGTAAGTCTATGTTTGTGTTCCTTTTTGTTTGCATAATCCAAGGAATCATAAATTATGCCAAAGCCAGTAGTCTTGCCACCACCAAAATGAGTTCTGAATTCAAAGATGACATCTGGTGTGGTCTTGTACATTTTGGCTACTTTTCCCCAAATTTTTGTCTTAGGTAGTGTTGCTTTCCTGGGGTGAAGGACATCAATGACCATTTGTTTTCTCTGAAGTAGTTGGTTGGTCATGAACTTTCCAGTTTGGATAGTTACCATGTCGTTCGTGATGGTGGTCAATCCTCAGCTAAGGAGGAAATGAGTTTCTCTAGAGTATTCTTATTGGGAGCTCCAAGCTCTGTATTTGTTTTTTTCCTTGTACAATGTGAACTAACAACTAAATAAACAGGATAACAAAACCACAGTCATTTGAAAATATGGCTTGGGGGATATATACATAACATTTTCTTTTCTGTTTTGAGATGGAGTTTTGCTGCTGTTACCCAGGCTGGAATGGTGCCATCTTGGCTCACCACAATCTCCGCCTCCTGGGTTCAAGCAATTCTTCTGCCTCAGCCTCCCGAGTAGCTGGGATTACAGGCATGTGCCACCACACCCGGCTAATTTTGTATTTTTTAGTAGAGGCGGGGTTTCTCCATGTTGGTCAGGCTGGTCTCGAACTCCCAACCTCAGGAGATTTGCCCGCCTTGGCCTCCTAAAGTGCTGGGAGTATAGGCGTGAGCCACCGTGCCCGGCCATATTTTTGTGAATGTGTATGTATATCTGTATGAGTGTTGTGTATAAATATGTATATTTCCCTCCCTGATTAGACGACTTCCCAGAATCTACAGGAGTAAAGCGAATTGTTCAAGCCCTGAATGCAAATGTGTGGTCCAATGTAGTGATGAAGAATGGTAAGTAACTTGGGACTCAAGTCATTTTTTTCCTCTTATTCCTTGTAAGTTTTAAATTATTCAGATACATGTGGGACCATTAGTACTATATGAAATCTGTAGATTTATTCCAATTTCAATTCCCTGATTGAAGGAAGTGCCAAAGGTAGCATTTCTAGGAATTTTTCATATATGTTTAATAGTTAATTCAGTAAGAATTTAGAGGTTGCCTGTAATACACCCAGCATTGTCTTCAGCTTTGAGAAGTACCTCCAAAATTATAAGACATAGACCCTATTATTAAGGAGCTCCTAGTCCAGCTATGAAATTCAAGCTTGTAGTTTTCAAATGCCAGGTAACTATGCAAAGCAATCTGTGAAGAGTACAGATGACTGATGCAGGCAGTAAAGTGCATAGAATCAGAAATATGGCTTTTGTGTTAGGCTCAGAAATATGGCTGTTGTGTTAGGCTCAAGTATAGAGAGAGAGCTTCAAGGAGAAAGTGTGTCCTGACAGTAATTTTCACAGGAAGGTCAAGATTTGGACTGATGAAAGGGGAGAGCGGCAAGTGGAGAAGGAAGCATGACATAGAGAATAACAGTTGTATGTTCTGACCAGCCTGGGCAACATGGTGAGAGCCCATCTCTGTAAAACTTAGCTGGTCATGGTGGTATGCACCTGTGGTCCCTGCTACCTGGGAAACTGAGGAGGGGGAATTGCTTGAGCCCAAGAAGTCAAGGCTGCAGTGAGCTGTAGTTACGCCACTGTGTACCAGCCTGGGCAACAAAAAAAGTTGGGTGTTCTAGGGTCACTAAGAGAATATCACCTAGCATTTGGAGCTGGCTTAGAGAGAGGCCTGAATGCCAGTTAGGAGAATTTTAGCTTTTTCCTGTAAAAATTGGTGAGTTACTGGAGTTTTTAAAATAAGGGGTTGATGCAAAAAAGGTGGTGTGCAGGGAGGTTTGACAATTGAAAAAAGTCAAGATAGGGTCTGAAGTAAGGAAGACCAGAGCTTTTGTAGCAGTTCAAGAGTGAGGTGCTGGGGCTGGGGGTAATGTAGTGGCAGTGGCCATGAGGCAGAAGACTGGATCTGAAGTGCAATCTGAAGAGGGTAGGCTAGTGCACACTGGCCTCTTATAGTCTGCATTAGTTCCCTAGGGCTATGGTAACAAAGTACCACAAACCATATGACATAGAACAACATGAATGCATTGTCTCATAGTTCTGAAAGCCAGAAATCCAAAATCAGGGTGTTGGCAGGCCATGGTCCCTCTGAAGGTGCCAGGGAAGGGCACCTGAAGTAGGGATCTACCTACTACAGTATGACCTCATCTTAATATATCTGCAGTCAACCTGTCCAAATAGGGTCACATTCTGAGTTACTGGAGGTTAGGAGTTCAGCATACAAATTTGGTGGGGGATACAATTCAGTCCATAACATAGTCTTTTAGGAATTGCTTCCTGTATAGGGTTTTTCTGTCTTATAGCTCTGGGCTGCTTCAACAAGTATGCTGAGTGAGACACTACAGAAGGGAATGAGAAAAATCATATTTTACAGCCAGGCGATGTGGCTCACATCTGTAATCCCAGCACTTTGGGAGGCTGAGGTAGGCGGATCACAAGGTCAGGAGATCAAGACCATCCTGGCCAACATTGTGATACCCTGTCTCTACTTAAAAAATACAAAAATTAGCTGGGTGTGGTGGCACGTGACTGTAGTCCCAACTACTCAGGAGGCTGAGGCAGGAGAATCACTTGAACTAGGGAGTCAAAGGTGTCAGTGAGCTGAGATTGTGCCACTGCACTCCAGCCTGGCAACAGAGCAAGACTCCATCTCAAAAAAAAAAAACACACACACACACACAAAATGAAAAAATCGTATTTTACAGTGAGCTTACCCCATCTTCCCTGATAAAGGTCAAGTAGAAGACCAGTTTTATAGAAATAGAATATTTCACTTCAATTTTTGGTAGACCCTTGAATGTTAAGTGAGATTGGCACCCTGTAGCTTTTCTGAGGTCTGATCTAACCTTTGTCATCATTAGAGAAGTTCCTTCTGGCATAATAAGGTATTCCTTCCTCTCCTTTTCTTCCCCTCTCCATCCTCCTTCCTCCTTTTTTCTTTCTAGGAGGAATCTTATTATGTCTGTTACATTGAATTGCAAGGGTGCTAGATTCTATTTTATTGATGTAGCAATCTAGATAGATCTAGAAAGAATAAGGAGTTTTTTGGGGTTTTTTTTTTTTTTCCTTCTCCAACTTTTTTTTTTTTTAGAGTCTCGCTCTGTTGCCCAGGCTGGAGTACAGTGGTGCGATATTGGCTCACTGCAACCTCTGCCTCCCGGGTTAAAGCAATTCTCCTGCCTCAGCCTCCTGAGTAGCCAGGATTACAGGTGCACACCACCACTCCCAGCTAATTTTTGTATTTTTAGTAGAGACAGGGGTGTTTCACCATGTTGGTCAGGCTGGTCTCGAACTCCTGGACCACGCGATCTGCCCGCCTCGGCCTCCAAAATTCTGGGATTACAGGCGTGAACCACCCCACCTGGCCTCTCCATCCTTTATTTTAGGTTCAAGGAGCACATGTGCAGATTTGTTCCATGGGTAAATTGTGTGTTGCTGGGGTTTGGTGTGCAAATGATTTTGTCACCCAGGTCACAGGTAGTGAGCATAGTACCTGATAGGTAGTTTTTCAAACCTCACCTTCCTCCTACTATCTCCCCTCAAGTAGGCCCCAGTGTCTGTTGGGCCTCTTTTTATCTCCATGTGTATTCAATGTTTAGCTCCCACTTATAAGCGGGAACATGTAGTATTTGGTTTTTTGTTGTTGTTGCTGTTTTTACTTCACTTAGGTTTATGGCCTCCAGCTGTGTCCATGTTGCTGCAAAGGATATGACTTTCTTCATTTTTATGCCTGTGTAGTATTCCGTGGTGTATGTGTACCACATTTTTCAATCCAGTCCACCGTTGATGGGCATCTACGTTGATTCTATGTCTTTGCTATTGTGAATAGTGTTGTGATGAACATACACATTCATGTGTCTTTTTGGTAGAATGATTTACATTCCTTTGGGTGTATACTCAGTAATGGGATCGCCGGGTTGAATGGTAATTCTATTTTAAGTTCTTTGAGAAGTCTCCAAACTACTTTCCACAGTGCCTGAACTAATTTACAGTCCCACCAGCAGTGCATAAGTACTTCCCTTTCCTCTGCAACCTCACCAACATCTGTTATTTTCTGACCTTTTAATCATAGCCAGAATAAGGAGTTTTTCATTTATGTGTTTATCTCTCTGTTACCAGAACAAACTCAAATTAAGACTTGGTCCTTCTCATTCATTTATTCAGCAAATCCTTGTTGAGCATTTACCATAGGAAGGCTATAAAAATAAGATTTGGAACATAAACTGGATCAATTTAGAATAAAATTATATTCAGTGGTGCTTGTTATATTTATGAGAACTATTTTCACAAAATCTTCTTTGGCTTTATTCACTTTTTGAAAAATCTGTGTCCCAAGTTCGTATATTAAAGAACTATTGCCTTGTAATGTACACTTATGGCTATAAATTGAGAAGCTGGACTAAACAGGCTTTATTACTTTGGAAGTATGGTCAAAGGTGTTTCCTGAAAAAATGCCACTTTACTTGTTTTAGACACTAAACAATATTCTTAAAAGAACTGCAAAGCAAGGAGGTACATTGTGGATTTTTCATGGTTCTTTGCCCTGAGGTTTCCTCGCTTTCTTTTTTTTTCTTTAGAGTACTGGTACACTAGTTTCCTGTTAACCAAAAAACAACATACTGCCATTAATTAGCCTAATTTCATGTTTAAGAGGATCCTGCTGTAAGTGGTATGAAGATACAATGAATGACATTTTGATGCAACCCAGGTCTTAGGAATTGTGAAGGACATCCTTTTAGAGCCCTGCGTCTTTCTTTAGAGACAAAGCTCTCTGGATGTATGATGGGTCATATTACTCTTCCAGGGTAACCTACCTCCTATGCTGTTTGTAGAGCCTGCTTTGCTGGCGATCTGTCTGCGTGCCCAGTGAACTGTGCCTTCCTCAGCCTGCTTTTCTTGAGTGTCCAAGTGTTGTCTGCCAGCAGGTGCTCAGACTGGTTTATTTGTTTTAGGAGTCTCTGTTTTTCCTACTCTTTTTTTCTCTATTTCTCCCCTTTTCTCTTTTTTAAATTGTGGTTAAATATACATAAGATTTACCATTTAAAATATACATTTCAGTGGCAGTAAGTGCATTCACATTGTTGTATAACTATTGCCACCAACAAAAATTTTTAAACCAAAAAGTTTTTTTAATTGAAAAGTTTGTTAACAAAGTAAAAAACATAATAGAGGTACTGATTACCTTTTTAAAGACATAAATAATGACCAACTTTTGTTGTTTTGGTTAGAAAAATTACTATAATCACAATTGATTCTTTGTGATTCTTTGGGATTATTACATTGGAAAATTATATAATGCCAGTTCATTATTTGGGATTATGTATTGTCTAGTTAGTATTTATTGAGCAGTAATAGAACATTTAGGTTATGTCATGCCACTAATTTTGAACAGTTGCAGAAAAATATTTGTTTGAAACTCTTTTAAAAATATTTAAATATGCTCAATTTGAAAAAACAGTTCCAGTTCTTGTAAGGATTATGAACATCTAGCTGTTGCAACAAATGGCTCTGAGAACACACAAATCTAACTCAGGTTTTATTTCTTTGCAGTTTCTTGGACATTTGACATTCAAAGGTCGAATATTTTATCTGAAAATCTAGTTAATTAAAAATGTAAGAGATGAATTGCATTCCTTCCTGCCCTCCACCCAGATAAAGTGGATATGTTTTCTATATGGGAATTCATGATTTAATGAGGGATTATTATAAGTCTGAACAACTTACTTGGTTATAGAATATCTTCATAACTTTTTTCCTTTAGTCTCTTCTTAAAAGTTAGTAATACACAAGCAACCAAAGGAAAAAATAGATAAATTGGACTTCATCAAAATTAAAAATGTTCATACTTCAAAGGACACTGTCAGGAAAGTGAAGGATAAAAGATAACCCTCAAAATGAGGGACAATATTTGTAAAACATGTATCTTATAAGGATCAGCAGAATGTATCTAGAATATATAAAGAACTCTTACAACTTAGTAATAAAAAGACAACTAATCCAGTATAAAAATGGTTAAGAATTTGGATAGGCAAGAAGATACACAAATGGCCAGTAAGAACATGAAAAGATGCTTAACGTTAGCTGGGCATGGTGGCTCACACCCGAAATCCCAGCACTTTGGGAGGTCAAGGCAGGAGGATTGTTTGAGGTCAGGCATTCAAAACCAACCTGGGCAACATAGTGAGAACTTTGTCTCTACAAAAAAAATTTAAAAATCAGCCAGCCATGGTAGCATGCACCTGTAGTCCCAGCTACTGGAGAGGCTGAGGCAGGAAGGATCACTTGAGCCTAGAGTTCAGTGCTGTGGTGATCTAAGATTGTGCCACTGTACTCCAGCCTGGGCAACAGAGATCCCAATCCCGTATTGAAAAAGAAAAGAAAGAAAAGATGATTAACATCCTTAGTCACCAGGAAAATGCACATCACAACAATGAAATACCACTTCACACTAGGATGGCTAGGGTCAGAAAGATAATAACAAATGTTGGTGAGGATGTAGAGAAATTAGAATCCTTGTACACTGATGGTGGGAATATAAAATGGTGCTGCAGCCACTTTAGAGAGTTTAGTAGTTGCTCAAAAAGTTAAACATAGGTCAGGCGCAGTGGCTCACGCCTGTAATCCTAGCACTCTGGGAGGCCAAGGCGGGTGGATCACAAAGTCAGGAGATCGAGACCATCCTGGCTAACACGGTGAAACCTCGTCTCTACTAAAAAATACAAAAAATTAGCCAGGCGTGGTGGCGGGCGCCTGTAGTCCCAGCTGCTCGGGAGGCTGAGGCAGGAGAATGGCATGAACCCAGGAGGCGGAGCTTGCAGTGAGCCGAGATTGTGCCACTGCACGCCAGCCTGGGCGACAGAGCGAGACTCCGTCTCAAAAAAAATAAAAAAGTTAAACATAGATTTACCATATGACCCAATAGTTCCACTCCTGGCTGTATACGCAAGAGAACTGGAAACATGGGCACACAAAATAGTGGGTATAAGTGTTCATAGCAGTATTATTCATAATTGCCAAAAAGTGAGAAAAACTGCTGAAAACAAAATGTGGTGTATCCATACAATGGACTATTATTCAATCATAAAAATGAAGCATGCTACAACGTGGATGATCTTCAAAAATGTTATGCTAAGTGAAAAAAGCCTGACATGAAAGGCTACATACTATAGGATTTCATTCATATGAAATATCCAGAATAGTTAAATGCATAAAGATAGAAAGTAGATTAGTGGTTCCCAGGGGCTGGGAGGAGAGGTTGCTCATGGGTATGGCATTTCTTTCTGGGGTGATGAAAATGTTCTGGAATTAAATGGTGGTGATGGTTGCACAACTTTGTGAGTATACTAAAAACTACTGAATCATACATTTTTAAAAGGCTGGATTTTATGATATGTAAATTAAATCTCAATAAAAAGAAAGAAAAGGAGGAAGGAAATGATATCACCAATGATGATAATAGTGGTAATAGTAGAAAAGGTGGTGGTAGTGATGATGGAAAAGGGAGAAGTGGCAGTGATACTAATAGCACCTGATGGTATATGTGCAAAATCTCATTTAATCCTCACAAAAGCCACATGAGTTAGGCTCAGTGAAGCCAAGTAATTTCCCCAAGGTCATATAGCTCATCAGTTCTCAAACTTGTTTGCACATTGGAATCACCTGGGAACTTTAGTGACCTAGGAAACTTTTAAAACCTATGCTACCTGAGCCTCACCCAAGGGAGGGGCAGCTACAGTGTCTTAGGTGCCTCCAGGATTCAAATATACAGCCATGGTTGAGAACCACTGACATAAATGATAGTCTTCTAGTTCTAACTTGTAAGAGTCTGTGCTTAATCCATGGGAATAAATTCAGCATTTTGAAAGCCACATTAGCCCCTTGCCTGACCTGCTTTCTCTAATTCCTAAATTATGTAGTATTGAAAAGTGACTTTTGGCCAGGCGCGGTGGCTCACGCCTGTAATCCCAGCACTTTGGGAGGCCAAGGTAGGCAGATCAGTTGAGGCCAGGGGTTCAAGACCAGTCTGGCCAACGTGCTGAAACCTCATCTCTACAAAAAATAAAAAAGTTAGCTAGGCGTGATGGTGCACGCCTGTAATCCCAGCTACTTGGGAGGCTGAAGCACAATAATCACTTCAACTCGGAAAGCAGAGGCTGCAGTGAGCTGAGATTGCACCACTGCACTCCAGCCTGGGCGACAGAGTGAGACTCTGCTCAAAAAAAAAGAAAAGAAAAAGAAAAGTAACTTTTCAAGTCAGAGAAAGAAGACAGGACTATGTTTAATATGGAGTCACCTATAGGGAAAGATGAAAATAGTGGACATTCCTTCTCGTACTTCCTCTGTACTTGTTTCTAGTATGGTTTAGTATCATGCAGAGGTCAGCAGTGCTGTGACAGTCCTTCTTGAGATCTGAAGGAAATAATATAGCTTTTATAAGTAGCTAATTATAAAATTGTCTGGGAGCATAATTTAGGTGCTGAGTGTATCTGGGCCATTTGAGTTTTCTTCTGCTGGCCTCAGATCTCTCTAGTCCATATTTAGGCTCCAGTTTCAAGTGTTGATTCATTCATACAAAAAATATTTCTTGAGTACTTGCTCTGTGCAAAGTATTGGTCTGTTTGGGATGTATCAGTGAACAAATTAAACAAAAATGTCTGTCCTTAGGAGCTTTTATTCTGGTGGGAGGCTATAGTCAATAAACAATACAAGCAATTAGTATGTTATATAGTATATTAGGAGATGATAAGTGATATGGGAAAATAATAAAGCAGAGTTAGGGACATGGAGATTGCTGTGTAGATTGCAATGTTAAATAAGGTGGTTCGAGGTGGGTCGTCTTGAGATTTGAGCAAGGAGATGAGGTGTTTCACCATATGGATATCTGGGAGAAAAACATACCAGGGACAGGGAACAGCTATAGCAAAGGCCCTAAGGTGAGAGCACGCCTGGTGCGTTTGAAGGATATATTAGGATGCTTGCTGGCTGAGCAGGAGAGGTCAGAGAGGTAACAAAGGACTAGATTATTTGGGGCTTTGAAGGCCATCATAATAACTTTGACATTTACTCAGAGTAAACTAGGGGACTATTGCAGGGTATTGAGTGGGAAAGTGACATGATCTGACAAGGTCTAAAAAGATCACTCTGGCTGCTCTGTGGAGCATAGATGATGAGGGTGAAGAGCAACCAAGATCTCTTAGGGGCCTATTGTAATATTCCAAATGAGATAGAATGATGACTAAGATTGGGGCTGGGACAATGAAAGCGGTAAGAAAAGGCTGAATTCCAGATATATTGTGAGATAGAGCCAGCATGGTTTCCTGCTGGTTTAGATATGAGATACGAGAGAAAGAGAGCAATCAAGGAAGACAACAGGATTTGGGCCTGAACGCTTAAAAGATTAGTTGCCGTCAACTGAAATGAGGCAGCTATAAGATGAAGCAAACAGGGTCACATATCAGTAGTTCAGTTTTGGACATGTTGAGTTTGACATGGCTACTGAGACCTCCAAGTGGTTGCTAGACCTCCAAGTGGAGATATCAAGTAGCCAGTTTGCAAGATGTGTGGAGTTTGGGGAGAAAGGCATTTAAAACCTTGAGCCTTGATGAGATCACCAAGGGAGTGAATGCAGTACTTAAAGAAGACCAAGGACTCAGCCCAGGGACATTGCAACATCAAGAGACAGGGAGAAGAGAAGGCACCAGTAAAGGAGACTGAGGAAGAAAGGTCAATGAGGTAGGAAAACCAGGAGAGTGATTCTTATTCTGGAAGCAAAAGTGAAGAGTGTTTCAAGGTGGAAGGAGGGGTCACCTATGCCAAATGCTGCTATTAGGCCAAGTAGGATAAGAATAGAGAGCTGACCCTTGGATTTAGCATTAGTGACCTTGAAGAGCAGTTTCGGTGAAATAGGTTGAAAGAGAAAAATTGAAGATAGCGACTATAAAAACTCTTGAAAATTTTGCAGGAAAGGGGAGCAAAGAAATAGGTGAGAGCTGGAGAGAAAGATGTGGTTGAGATTTTTATTGAGATGAGAACAAGAGCAGCACGTTCATAAGCTGATGGAAAAGATCCAATAGAGGGTGAAAAATGGATGAAGTAGGAAAGAGAAGGGAGATTTGCCGGAGTGATGTCCTTGAGTAGGTAGAAGGGATGGGCTCCAGTGTACAAGTGGAGGGACTGGCTTTGCACAGGAGGAGGAAAGCAAACCTAGAAAGGCATGGGAAAGGGGGTGTGTGGATGCAAATGGGGCTCAGTGGGGAGATGGGGCATGAGAATCTGTGGAAGTTTCTTCTGATTGCTTCAGTTTTCTCAGTGAAGTAGGAGGCCAGGATATCACTTGAGAAGTCAGAAGGGAGGAAGTAGCATTAGGATTTGAGGAGAGAGGAGAAAATGTGAAGTAGTCATTTGGGAGAGAGAGAGTAAATGAACCTATAGGGATGTGACGTATGATTTGCCAGGCAGCATTAAGGGACCCAACTTGAAATTTGGTGTCATAAAACTAAAGTCAAGTCAGGCAGCATGGGTGTGTGTGTGTGTGTGTGTGTGTGTGTGTGTGTGTGTGTGTGTGTGCATGTGCATGTAGTAATCAGTTCTGCTTTTGCTAAGCAAATGTTATCACAGCAAGAGAGAGGCAAGGGATTCAGTAGTATATACAAGAGATTAATTATAATGAATTTAAGCTAAAAAGGGGAGAGTGGAAATCAATTGGAGTGGGTCAGTAAAAAGATGGTAGTTTTGAGTCCTGGTGCAGTTGAAGGATAATTGGGTTAAGGTACTATAGGGAGACAGAGGGACTTGGAAAAGCAGGTGATGCATGAAGTTGAAATTATGAAGGGGTTGTAGTTATTGGTAATAATAAGGTCTGGGTATGACCTTGGGGGAGTACATGGCTGCAGTAGTGTAGAGGACAACATCCATGAAATGGAGGAATTCAATAAACTGAGACTCAGATTGGTTGAATGTTTGTCTATATATTGAACTTGCTAAAAATTAAGACATTTGCCTTCAAATAGTTTGTGTGAGAATATTAGTAGGCTCCTATATTCAGAGATTTTAGCAATGATTTAATCCAGTGATTCTCAACTGAGACCCAGTAGGGGTATGGAAATACATACCACATGCTTTACAAGCCCTCTGAAGATGTTGATTGTCTGGCTCCCATTGAGAATCACTTAACTATTAAGCGCTATTATTAAGTGGTTGATAGATGTGCCCTCAACTGCATTGGGTAGAAACTCTTAGGAACTTTTGAGCTAGTCTGTTCATCCAATACAGGAATGGCTTCTATAGTATCCTTCAGGATCATACACCCTTTTTGGCTGAACGCTTTAAATAACAGCACCTCATGAAGCAGTCTAGAAGCAATTAATTGCATAGAGAACTCCAAGAACTGTTTTGTTCATTCTTAGCAGATAGAATATATTTTTATGCTGGTAGCTTAAGCACTTAAACAAGGAAAGGATATATATTTTACTTTGTGTCATAATGCTGAGAGCAGTGGTGAAAATTTTATCTGTCGGTGTATTTCCCCTTGCTTCTACCTTGTTACTACCTTTCATTTTGATGACTCTTTTTCCTAGTCTCCCTAGGAGGTGAAGAAAGTTCCAATAGAATTGGGAAAGATTTAGCTCAGGGAGACTGAAATGACCAAGGGGATGGGAACAATGGAAATTGTCTAATATAATAAATAAGTGTGGACAAACCAGAGCTGAGAAGAGATTTAATTGGAATCTGTATTACAGGGTATGTATAAGGCAGATATGGACCTGATTTCCCAAATTCCAGATTGCTATAACTCAGAGACATTCCCTAAATCTTAAAATGAAGGCCTTACTGAACATAGCAGGCAGTAATCTATGGAGTACTTCATATTAAGAGATGATCTAGGCAAAAAGTAGATATGATTCAATAAGCCTACAGTGAATTCTCATTAATAACAATTGTACCTAATTCAAATTGAAAAGTACTTGGCCTAAACTTTTGAGTCTGTTATTTTGAAAAGCAATCATGTTTTTCTTCCCAGTGTTTATCTATGCAGTATTTTTACTAGGTCCTCTACTAGTTAGGTTCACCCAGATTACGTGTTCTTGTGTTTTAGGAAACTTAATAAGGAGCATTGTTTTGTTTGGCATGATAGTGCATGTGAATTAGCCTGATGAAAACATTTAGAACATACAATCTCCATGCATGCATCTGCTATGGCTTCTTCCTTTTACAGGTGGGGAAAAACAGGACCCAAAGAGGAGGGATAACATGCTCATATTTACACAGTGAATTTGTAGCCAACGTGAGACCACATGACAGGTCTCCTGATTAAGAGTGTTACATGTTTTTCCGTGACAGTGTGTTGGTTTATATTACTGGGCAGTTGGAGAAATGAGCACAGAGTAGTTAAATAATTTACCTTAAGTTGCGTGGGAAATCACTGGCCAAGCCAGATGAGTTCATTGGCTACAAACTCCCCTTAGCCTAGGTGCTCTCTGACATGAGTAAGATTTTAATGAGACTGTGTGGAAATGATGATGATAGCTGAGATTTTGGGCTTTTTGGCTTATTTCTTTTAAATAGATCCTTTTAAATAATTTAGGCCATCTGGAATAATGGAGATGCTTTATCCCACGGTCTTTGCACTTAATCCAAAGTACAGCTAAGGATAGTTAATTTAATACTCATGCATTCCTTATAAATGAAAGATAGTTTATATTTATTTTTAATTATTTTACTTGGAGTCACAACAGGTTATTATTCTCTTTGGTTTGAATTATAATTCTTATTTGTACATAGTAAGTGCTGTTAATGTCTTTTTGTTACTTAATATCAGATTTAAGGGCAAACAGGTTAAATTACAGTACTATAGTTACAGGCAAATTATTATTCTAGAAAGAGATTTGTAAATTTTCCTGATAGACATAACTTCCCTTCCTTCCTTCCTCCCTCCCTCCCTCCCTCCCTCCCTCCCTCCCTCCCTCTCTCTCTCTTTCTATCATGATATTTGAAGTTCTGGGGTACATGTGCACAACATGCAGTTTTGTTACATATGTATACATGTGCCATGTTGGTGTGCTGCACTCATTAACTCGTCATTTACATTAGGTATATCTCCTAATGCTATCCCTCCCCCCTCCTCCCAGCCCACGACAGGCCCCAGTGTGTGATATTCCCCTTCCTGTGTCCAAGTGTTCTCGTTGTTCAATTCCCACCTATGAGTGAGAACATGCGGTGTTTGGTTTTCTGTCCTTGCGATAGTTTGCTGAGAATGATGGTTTCCAGCTTCATCCATGTCCCTATAAAGGACATGAACACATCCTTTTTTATGGCTGCATAGTATTCCACAGTGTATATGTGCCACATTTTCTTAATCTATTCTATCATTGATGGGCATTTAGTTGGTTCCAAGTCTTTGCTATTGTGAATAGTGCCAAAATAAACATACATGTGCATGTGTCTTTATAGCAGCATGATTTATAATCCTTTGGGTATATCCCCAGTAATGGGATGGCTGGGTCAAATGGTATTTCTAGTTCTAGATCCTTGAGGAATTGCCACACTGTCTTCCACAATGGTTGAACTAGTTTACAGTCCCACCAACAGTGTAAAAGTGTTCCTATTTCTCCACATCCTCTCCAGCACCTGTTGTTTCCTGACTTCTTAATGATCGCCATTCTAACTGATGTGAGATGGTATCTCATTGTGGTTTTGATTTGCATTTCTCTGATGGCCAGTGATGATGAGCATTTCTTCATGTGGATAGACATAGCTTCTATATTAACTCAGAACTTGGTTTTATATTCTTGGCTCCACCAGTGTCTTGTTTCATTAAGCCAAAGCACGCATTTTAAAATTTTTTTACTTTTTATTTTAGAATCAGGGGTACATGTACAGGAATTCTAATTATTCCATTGCCCAATAGGTAGTGTTTCAGTCCTTGCCTCACTCCCTCCCACTTTGAAGTCTCAGTGTTTACTGTTCCCATCTTTTTGTCCATGTGCACTTAGTATTTAGCTCCCACTTGTGAGAACATAGAGTGTTTGGTTTTCTGTTCCTGCCTTAATTCACTTAGGATAATGGCCTCCAGCTGCACCCATGCTGCTGTAAAGGATATGATTTTGTTCTTTTTTATGGCTATGTAGTATTCCATGTTGTACATGTACCACATTTTCTTTGTCTAATCCGCAGGTTGATAGGTACCTGGGTTGATTCCCCATCTTTGCTGTTGTGAATGGTACAAAGCATGCATAAGAAACAGGGGCATTATTGCTCCAAAGGGGTGAACATTAATTCTTGAGGAGCAAAAAATCTTTACTCTTTTTATCTATAAGGCACAAATAAATGTGCAACACATAAACACATATACAGTATATCTGTGGTATTAATATTTCAGTGGGAAGGTATGTCAAAATTAGGGGGAAAATGTCTTAAAAGGCTCCTGGTGAGGCCAGCCGTACTGAAAACAGTTGAGAAACACTGAGCTGAAGGATCTGGTTGCATGTGCTAAGCTCTACCCTAGAGGAAATTCCCAGATACCATTGGATTCATTGTGAAGGTCAAACTTTTAGGGAAGTCAGAGTTTCCGCTATGCGTTAAAGGTACAACTTCTCCTGGGCCAGGAAATGAAGTGGTTAGGACTGCCTTTACATGGGCGTGGCACTTTTTAGATATCTACAGTCATAGAAATTTTCATTGTCTATACCGTCTTTTCTTAAAATTCCTTAACCTCAAAGTTTGGCTGTAGCTGAAGGAAAGGGATGTAGATAGAATCTCAGCTGCTTAGTCGAGTTACCCACAGTCATATCAGGGTCTGGTTTGTGGCTGTAGAAATCAACCATTTGGACCTGTCATTTATAATTTGATAATGTCCCTTTATTGTCATCATGAAGGAAGAAACTGTGGGTCAGTGCTTTTTGCCAAATGTGACAAGTTTTTAAAAGTTGATTGCTCCTGCCACACCCCCTCTATGGTCTCCAGTGAGATGTCTTCTCTTTCAATTTGTCTGGTACATCAAATAACCTAATTATTGCAAAGCTAGATGATCTAGGCATCATACTCAGTACTGTGTCTTAAATTGAGCGGCACTTGGTAAGTAAGAGTTGGTTTTAAGGGCAAGGAAAAGAAGATGGTAAGTAGATGCCTGATGAGTTGTTTTTTGTTTGTTTGTTTTAGACTAGGTTGTCACTGTTTCACATGAGAGGGTAGTATTATGTACAGTGACCTTGTTTAAAGTGTCAGTTTAATGTTACCACTAAGACCCTGCCCCAGCTTTATCACCTGAGCACTAACAAGCGCTGTGTGGAGTTTAGTCCGCGCTGGTAACTCTTGAGTATTCAGTGCGTCTTTTAACAATTACCACCATGGAGGAGAGAGCAAGGAAGAGAAATGCTGTGATCTTTTACTGTTTCTAATCAGTGAAAGAGGGATTAGATTAAACAAATGTTACAGAGTTGTGACTTTGATCCCCCATTGGTAAGCAGTAATTGTAGAGACTGGATTTCAAAAGCCCTGAAAGTTTACTTTCAATCTATCTATTATAGTCTAATCGCCAGTAATGCAGGTGGAGGAGGATTAGTGGAATTTTAATAGTAGAAACAACAATTCTTTCTGTCGTAGTTTTCTGTTTTCCCACTATAAATGGAAAGAATTGATCATTTATTAACGTGTATCCCCCTGAATTTACCTGTAACAAGATTCCATGGCAGAAATCCCAGATTCCAATTCAAGGACTCATTTGCAGCTGCTGTACAGAGCAGTGGTTAAGAAATGTGTACCTGCTGGGCGTGGTGGCTCACGTTTGTAATCCCAGCACTTTGGGAGGCAAGGCAGGTGGATCATGAGGTCAGGAGTTTGAGACCAGCCTGGCCAACATGGTGAAACCCCATCTCTACTAAAAATACAAAAATCAGCTGGGTGTGGTGGTGTACACCTGTAGTCCCAGCTACTCAGGAGGCTGAGGCAGGAGAATCACTTGAACCCGGGAGGTGGAGGTTGCAGTGAGCCGAGATTGTGCCACTGCACTCCAACCTGGTGACAGAGTGAGATGCCATCTCAAAAAAATAAAAAAGAAATGTGTACCTAAACACACGGTCTATCTGTGATACCTGAGCTGTTCTCCTGAGAAAGCAGATGGCTAATGCCTTAAATAAAATTGTTTTTCTAAAGTAAATGATGATTAAATACAAATTTGACTCTGATGTTACAGAAAATGAAACAATATAAAATCAGTTAGAGGAGAATGGTTAATGAAGACAGTTCTAGTCAGGTCTGTCTTTACCCATGAAAGACATTACTCTTGGAAAATGGCTTCATGTCTCTGGACCCGTTTCCTAACCTCTAGGATGGTAGAACTCTAGGATAATGTAGAATTATATTAATTTTCCTTTCTATGAAATTGAGTTCCTTGATTCAGACTTAGTTGCTTCTCTTTTTAACCCAGCACCTAATATTGTGGAGCCAAAAAAATGGATACTCTCTGACTGTTGTCTAAGTGTGAATGTTGTGGTCAAAAATTAAATAAGTATGTGTTGATTTCTATCTGTGTATGTGGGGGGGTATGTGTATAGAAGGCATAATTTGATGGAGGAGATTGTCTTGTAAGAGAAAAAGGGGAAGATAAAAAATAAGAAAGAATAAGTGTATGAGTAAAATGATGAGACTTTGTTTTAAAAGTGTACCCTTAAAATTAACTGTAAGCAAATGAATCATGGGAAATCTCTTCAAATTAGTTACCCTGGAGGCACTGCTCTTCTGCTGCCATCTTGCAAAAACATTTTTAGTACTTTCGTTGGAATTATTTTTAGACCTGGGTATGAACCACTTAAGTCATCTTAATTTATTTTTTTTTCATGGTAAAGTCTTGTACTGGTTCTGAATGATTTTTGACTTGATTCTGAACATTCCTTTTAGGATTTTCAAGAGTGTGCTTCAAGTTCTGGAGATAGGACTTTGCAATGGAACTATTATTGGAATTAGAATCAAGCTTTCCTTTACAACTCTGGAGAGAATAGTACTCACTCTGATGTTTAGTTCAGTTTATTAAGATTTGTGTGTATGTGTGCATAGGGAAAAAAAACAACTAGGAAGACATAATACCAGAGTATTAATTGGTATCTTTGGTGATTTAATTTTATTCTTTTTTTTTTTTTTCCAAGACGGAGTCTTGCTCTGTCGCACAGGCTGGAGTGCAGTGGCATGATCTCAGCTCACTGCAACCTCCACCTCCTGGATTCAAACAATTCTCCTGCCTCAGCCTCCCCAGTAGCTGGGACTACAGGCATACGCCACCATGCCCAGCTAATTTTTGTATTTTTAGTAGGGACAGAGTTTTACCACGTTGGCCAGGCTGGTCTCGAGCTCTTGGCCTCATGATCCTCCCGCCTCGGCCTCCCAAAGTACTGGATTACAGGTATAAGCCACTGCGCCCAGCCTAATTTTCTTCTTCGTACTTTTCTCTTTTTTCCAAATTTTCTACAATGAATATATTATTTATAATCCGGAAAAAGAGAAAAAAATAGTATTATTACTTTCTGGTCATGTTCATTATATGTTCTTGACATGTGAGCAGGTGTCCCAGGTATCATAGGAGAGCGGATTCACTTTCCTGAATCTAAAGCCAGGTGGTAGAACCAGGTACAGTGCTTAGGCCTGTTTCTTTAATAAGTACTATTTTTAATAATGGATTTCAAAGTTTGCCCTTTTCAAGCAGTAGTTTAGTGAAAAAGAATAAATTGATTCTTCTAATTATTTTATGATTTCAAAAAACATTTTACTTCAATTTGCCAAGAAGTGGATTGTGATATCAAAGTGTAAGTTTATCTCTCTGATGCTAGTGAAATCATTTCCTTCTTAAAACAATTTTTTATTCAAACAGTGTGGTTTGAAGAATATCGTTCAAAAATAGGTACAACTTATCTATGCAAATTGAAATATCTTAGTAAGTTTGGTCATGCTTATGACTCGGATGGAAAAGAACGTGTTTATAATAAAGGAAAAACATTTTATGCAGGGAAGGGGATATAAAGACAACTTTAAATATGGAAAAAATTTAAGATGATGCCAAATAATTGCTACATTAAGGAAATAAAAGCTGAAATATGAACACAAAATATCTAGGAGGTCGTCTGTTAGGCATGTTGGGGGGTGTGGTCATGGAAATTCTTAATATTTGAGTCGTATATAAACATTTAGAATAAAAACTAACTTACATAGCTAGTGCTTGCAGCCCCTGCCTGACAGTTCTATTAGGCATTCAGTGGATATTTCAACCTCTCTCCTGTATACTCAGCACTATGCTGGAGTCTGTGCGGTGTAGAACCATTAGCGATTGTCCATGTCTGCAAGGAGTTTATAGTTTAGTTGAGGATGGCATTTTGACTCGAAATGGCATTTTGACTCAAGATGAGTATTAATACTAGCATGTTCTCTGAAGGGCCAGTTGAATAGTAAGGACAACAAGGACAAATGGCACAGAGGGAGAAGTAATTAGTGGCTGAAGTCATCTAGAGAAGTTTCTCAGAGTAGGGGGAGGATATTTTCCGTGCTGACAAGAGAGAATGATTGAGTCTTTTTAATGTTTTTTTTTCCCCTTTTTTCATTGAAAATCTTTGTTATATTCCTTACTTAAAAGTAAGGACTTAAAAACCTGAGGATTTTAGCCAGAATCTTCCTGTTCTAATTAGACCTGTGTCAGTAGTTCTCAATTGGAAGTGATTTTGCCCCTCAGGGGACATTTAGCAGTCTTATAGGCATCTAGTGGGTAGAGGCAGGGGATGCACAGGACACCCCTCTTTCCCACCTACCCACACAGCAAAGAATTCTCCAGCTGGAAATGTCAGTAATACAGAGATTCAAAACCCCTGGTCTACATGTGCTTGAGGGACAGTGAAGAGACTACCATTTGTTTTATGTGCAAATGCCTCAAGGAGTTATAGGGCTGGGCTGTGAACCGTTAGTAAGTGGCACATGATTAATTATTCAGTCCTGAGTTATTCACCTTACTTCAGTGAAAATCACAGTCTAAACCAGGGACTTAATGAAGGATTACTGACAAAAGAGAACTATATATGAATGAAACATCATCTTTTTGCACTTCACCCAAGTTTGTATCATATCCAGTAAGCCAGTAGTTGTGCATCAAAACATTGTCCATGTCTCAACTCTTTACATGTTATCAAGACCTCTGGCCCTCATGGAAAGAGTATAGACTTTAGAATCAGAGAGTCCTAGATTTCAAGTTCTGGTTCCAGCTGTGTGACTTTGGATAAGTTACCTAATCTCTCTGAGTTATAGTTTGTTCTGTAAAAGAGAATAATAAAATAAATCTTCTGTAAAAGAGGATAATACAATAAAGAAGACATATATTTATTTCTATTGTTTGTAGAAGGCATGGTTTGATTGTTATGAGGATTAAAGAAGCGTTATAAGTACCTAAAATATTACCTTGCACATATTTAGCACTTGATAAATGTTATCTATTACTAACCCTTGGGAAAACTTTGCAAGGTAAATATTGTTATACCCGCTGTGTAAATGTAGAAACTGGGGTTCAGAGAAGGTATAGCTTGTGTAAAACCACACAGTAAATAGTAGAAGTAGGATTCACATCCATGCCTTATTTCCAAATTCATATGCTCGTCATATTACCTTGATAAGTAATGGAGAAGGGAAAAGATCAGAAAAATTAAAAGGAAAAAAATACTTTTTAAAAAGCGACTTTTCCCCTTCCCCCAAACTGAAATTTTCCCCTTTGCCTAGGTTTTGGATTCTCTAAATGTTTCATGTAAGTCAAAATTGCTATGAGAAATGCATTTTATGCTTCTAAAATAACAAGTGTGCCCTTAGATTTGTACAGAGGTGGCCAAATAATTTCATATATTTCAAGTTTTTTTAACTTCTTATTGTTAAAAAAATCATCCCCAGGCTTAAGAATTTCCCATGTAAAATCTTTATTCTAGAGGCTATAGTTTTGTTTCTGACAGTTTCTGGAAGAATCTATGCTAATGACCAGCACCGCCAGATTTTTTCATGATACTTTCATTTTTATCCATGCATCCACTGGTGTCCAACTTACTAGACTACTAAAACGGAATCAGATGTTCTTAGGACCAGAGTTTAATATACTTATTGTGCCTTACAGAATAATTTATTTTACATCACTTAACAGCTTCCCCTTTCTGCATCCCCAAAGTTCTATAAGAATCAGCTGAGGAGATGAATTTATTTATTCCTTCCTGGTCTAGAGTTTTGGGGCATCAATAAAACCGTAGATGCTAGAGCCAGTTTCAACAACTACCTGCTAAAGGAATAAATCCTTCTTAATAGGGATGACATTTTCATGCCCTGAATCCTGGGGAGAAAAATCTAGCAAGCAAGAAAAGATTTATGTAATTCTTTTCTATGAGAAGAATTGTACAGTGAGTGCATGTGGATGGAATTTTAATAAACATTGAACCAGGCAGAACAGAATTTTTTTAAAAAGCCACAGGTATATAAAATATCATCTAAGTTTTTTGAGCAATGTTAATATACAAGCAGTCTACTTTGGATAAACAAAAATGAATTGTTTTTCTCATTGTGTCAATTTGTATGTTTCTAAGTTCCTTAAAATATAAGCGGCGGAACATAATGAACTCTCTTGTTAGTTGACTAAATTCTTCATTGTTGATAATATCAGTAAAAGTCCTTCTAGCTTATTATAATTAGCCTGAAACCTGATTGTAAACTCTTAGTCAATTGTGAACCTGATTAATTTGTCTAAGGTCACACAGGTAGACAGAGTCAGGAATGAAAGACAAGTTTTCTGACCACTAGTCCAGTTTTCTTCCTGCTATTTTGACTTTTTCATAATTTTATCCATTCTAATTGGGTGTTAATTTTTTTTCAAAGTTTTTAATTGTGATAAATACACAGCATAAAATTATTAAATTTCAAAAAATCGGCCGGGCACGGCAGCTTATGCCTGTAATCCCAGCACTTTGGGGGGCCGAGGCGGGTGGATCACAAGGTCAGGAGATCGAGATCATCCTGGCTAACACAGTGAAACCCCGACTCTACTAAAAATAGAAAAATTAGCCAGGCGTGATGGCAGGCGCCTGTAGTCCCAGCTACTTGGGAGGCTGAGTCAGGAGAATGGCGTGAACCTGGGAGGTGGGGCTTGCAGTGAGCCGAGATCACGCCACTGCACTCCAGCCTGGGCCACAGAACCAGACTCCGTCTCAAAAAAAAAAATTTTTTTCAAAAAAATCTCTTTGAATAGGTAAATAATACATGAACATGTAACAAAAGTGAAAGGTTTACAGTATACAGTGATGAGTCTAGCTCCTACTCCTAACTCCTGTCCATCCCAGTTCTCCTTACAAGCAGCCACTGTAAGGAATGAGCATTTCAAATAGACTGCTTTGGTTTCATAACATGCATAAGCTGACATTGTATTGCATTATCCTTTGAGTTGCAGTCCGGCCTGCCAAGTTTAGGGGTTGCCTAACAGAGGAAAAATATAAGCTGTGGAATTAGAATATGGAGAGATTTATGAACTGAATTGGAAAATTACCCAAGGTCCAAGTTATTTCCAGTAATAGAAGTGAAGACTCTCTTACAGAAGTAGTTTATTACTCAGATATTACCTTTTGTACAAATAGCTTAAAGTATATTGTAAGAGCACTCATGTATATCTTCATGACAGGTAAAATCCATGTCTGAGTATTACATAACTACGTACAGCTACTTTAAAATCAACACCACATTGGCCAAAAGAAAGAACCATGCTGATGTTTGAATAAACATCCTTAGGCTCTGAAACCGTCATCGTAGGACACTGCATGGATCTGCTTCTCTTGGGCCACTGAGCCTACATGTCCTACCCTGCTGAAACCTTAGTCCCCTGTCTTTGGAATGGACACCAGGCCTTTGGATGAGGAGATAAGGGGGGCTCCAGGAGTACACATGAACCTCTGACCATGCTGCCACTGTTGAGGTTGTACAGAATGAAAAGCAGTAGGGCAGCAGCAGCCTCTTAGTTTTGCCCGGACCAAGGTAGCTTTTAATGCAGAGGTACTGGGTTGATAGCTGCATATGACTGCCTCCGTGGTGAGAGTCAAGCTCCAGAAATCTGCAGGCTACAGCCTAGCAGGCCACATTTGAGGCTTCATCCCAGTTTAAAAAGCAGATCTTCCCAAGTGAAAGGGATAAGAAAGGACACTGCAAAGTTTCTCTCTTTTGATATCTCTATATGAGCAACTCTCTGGCAGGGGAAAGGGTGTAGGGAATTTATAGGTGGTTTAGAGAAAGAGAGATGAGAGTAGGTCAGGGAAGAGATAGGGAGAGGAAAGGCAAGGTGGGAGAAAGTTGTCTTTTTGAGAGAGAAAGTCTTTGACTTCTGTACTGGTACTCTTGGATTATAGTCTCATGTTCTACTCTAAGGCAGTGTTTTTCGAACTGCTGTGTTCATAAGACCCTCCTGGAGTACTTGCTAAAAGTTGAGATTCCATGATCTCTATCCTAACGATGCTGACTCAGTGAATCTCAGGTAGAGTCCTTGAATACTAGGATAGTTTTAATAAAGTGTTCCAGGTCATTCTGGGGAACACTGCTGGATCAAGGCTGGCCCTTGTACTCTGAACAGTGCTAGATGTTTTGCTGCAGATTTGTCCTCCACTGTAAATACAAACAGCATACTGGGAGCCTTAACTGCAGTTGCTTCATTCATATCTAAATTAGAGCTTTTTTCTTTTTCTTTTTTTTCGAGACAGAGTCTCTCGCACTGTTGCCTAGCCTGGAGTGCAATGGTGCAATCTCAGGTCACTGCAGCCTCCGCCTGCCAGGTTCAAGTGATTCTCCTGCCTCAGCCTCCCGAGTAGCTGAGATTACAGGCACCCACCACCGTGCCCGGCTAATTTTTTGTATTTTTAGTAGAGATGAGGCTTCACCATGTTGGCCAGACTGGTCTTGAACTCCTGAGCTTGTGATCCGCCCTCCTCAGCCTCCCAAAGTGCTGGGATTACAGGTATGAGCCACCGCACCCAGCCCTGGAGCTTTTTTCAAAAAGCATTCATATTCCTTTTCACCTGATATGAATGCCTTTGTTGATTTTTAAAATGTTTTTGATTATTTAAAACAGTGGAATATTAGTTCATAGTGGCTATTAAAGCATTAGTGCTATTAATCTTTGCAAATAGAACCACTGGCCATTTGTTTGTCTATAATGGCCCTGCTATTATTTTCTACCTGGACTTTCCGTGATTTTTTTTAAAAAATGTACTTTAAAAAAGTGTATTCAGGGCCAGGGGTGTCGCTCAAGCCTGTAATCTTTGCACTTTGGAAAGCTGATTCAGGAGATGGCTTGAGGCCAGCAGTTCAAGACCAGCCTGGGCAACATAATGAGACCCTGTCTCTACAAAAAACAAGAAACAATTAAAAAAAAAATAGCCAAGTACAGTGGCAGGCACCTGTATTCCCACCTACTCAGGAGTCTGAGGAAGGAGGGTCACTTGAGCCTAGGAGTTCAAGGTTGCATTGAGCTGTGATTGTGCCACTGCACTCTAGCCTGAGCGACAGAGTGAGACCCTGTCTCAAAAAAATACATATATGTAGTTAGAACTTTGAAAACAAATGAATAGCCTTTGTTTCATCATCCTAGTCATTTGAACAGTTTAAAATGCAAATGACTAATTTCAGTGATTGTGTTTTTCCTTTTTAGATAGGAACCAAGGCTTTAGCCTTCTCAACTCATTGACTGGAACAAACCATAGCATTGGGTTAGCAGATCCCTGTCACCCAGAGGTAAAGGTTCTTCTTGGATCTTTTTTCCTTCTTTGGCTTTAATTTCTCCTTGTCATTGTGAATCTTTACACATTCACCATTGTTTTCCTTTCCATTTAAAAGGTGATGGAGAATGTTAAAAATAGACAAAAGGAAAGCCTAAAACAGCCCTTGCTAATGCAGTGAGCCCTTTCAAGATGTTTACAGCTTTGGTTTTATTTTTATTAGGGTGCTTTCTAAAATATGCTAGGATTTCCCTGAGGCATTAATTTGCCTTCAGATCTTTAAATAGAAAGTAAATTTGATGGTGCTTTTTTAGTACTTCCTGTATAAAAGACCTTGGCAAATCCGAGGCAAGGTCCCTGTCCTCAATGAGCTTGTAGTCCAGTTTCAACCCTGCGTCCTTAAGAATTTGTTCCAAGTTTACCTTGGTCAGCAGCTGGAGCCAAGAGCAAATTATACAGTGCCACACTGTCTTTCCAGGGATCTTTTTCAACAGCCTCTGAGCTATTTGTGTTATGATTGTGTTACATTTTCACATTTTGAATATAACATGGATCTTAAATGAGACAAACAAAAAACATGTCTTAATAGTCTAAAGCAAAATCAACACTTTCTAGTTCTTCCTTGGGGGAAAGTACTCCTGGGTTAGTGAATTTTTAGCCTTTTATTTTTTTAATATGATCTTGCTCTTCTTTCTTTGCCTCCAGTTCCTATTACTGTTTTCTCAAGCCAACCAAGGACTAAAAGTGTGAGCTTTTTTGGATTTAGTTCTGGAATAGTCTACTATTAAATTGTTGCTTATGTGTATTTTCCTCAACAGCAACCCCATTTGCCAGCAGCAGATAGGACTGAATCCCTCTCTGATCATCGGAGTGGTGCATCTAACACAGCAGATGCCCAGGTTGATAGCATTGTGGGTAAGTTCCTCCTTTGGCTGCCGAGAGAGAGCTCTGTGCAACTTGGAATAGGTATCTGGGCAGAAAGCATTGAGGGGGAAATTGACTTTAAACACAGAGAAGGGAAAAAAAGTGGTTGTGTACCACACATGAATGTGAGCCTTGCCAGTGGCTATCAGAAAAAGGAAGAAGAATAAATACATAACAAATACGTGAGCACCATTTTCTCTTTAATTCTCCTAGCAGGATCTTGATTCAGATCATCGTAGCCAAGGCAGAAAGAACCAGGTGGCGAAACAGCTAGCTCTGTATCATATAGTTTTTTCATAATATTTAACAGTAGTCGGACTTGATGGTGACAAGAATAATACAACTTTGTATTTATAAGCCCTTCCACATCCTTTTAAAGTTCTTTTATATCCCCTTTCTCATTTGGTAATGAAGTTTTGCAGAGAAGTTATTTTATGGAGATGAAGCTAAAGCCCAGAGAAGTTTAATAACTTGTCCAAGGACATCTAGCAAGAAGGGCCTGGAGCTGAAACTGGAATCCAATATGCCATCCAAAAGTCAGAAAACCAAGGAGCTTACTTGACAATAACTATAAATCTTCTTTTGCTGGGGAACTACTGATACTCCTACTTTATCTTTATGCTACAGAGGGCTTATGTGCAGTAATAAATTTTTAAAACTCTTTTTTCTTATTATAAGATAATTCATGTAGAAAACTCAAGTGATTGGTTATAGAAACATATGAAGAAGAAAAAATCATGTATATATTTTTTTCTCTCCAGTTTATTCAACCTTATCCTCTCAATTGAATCCTTCCCATTGGCTTTTAAACCTGCCTAAGTCTCTGCCTTTAAACAAACTAGTAATCACACTGAAGTGGGTGGGGACTTCAAGCACTAAACCTAAGTAACTGTAGAAAACAGTAATTGGACTAGATACCATAAGACTAAAAACAAAAAGAACTGAACACAAATACTGAACTCTACTTAGTAAATTTGTTTCTTATCAGGGTATGGCTCAGCAATTCTGAAATTTTTTATATAGATATTTTATATACCACACATATACTGACATATAGAAAATAAGAAAATATAGATAGTGAGAGCTAGGTTTCTTACTGCCAGAGGAAAAAGGTTACCAATAAAGAAAAGGGAAGGTCAAGATGTACCCTTTAGTACTGGATTGGAATCTAATGTATCAGTATGAACTCATGGTTTTAAAAATATACTTACAGTTAGAAAATAAATACAGATGTGTGTGTATGTGTGTATTAGTATACACACATGTATTTCCTAGTTCTGTCCACTGAGAGGCCTAGAAGCAACAATATTGCCGTAGCGGTGGACACACTTAGCACTCAGATTTTGCTTTCTTTTATTGTGTGTGTGTTGTTGTGTTTTTGTTTTTGTTTGAGACAGAGTTTCGCTCTTGTTGCCCAGGTTGGAGTGCAGTGGCGCGATCTCGGCTCACCACAACCTCTGCTTCCTGGGTTCAAGCGATTCTCCTGCCTCAGCCTCCCGAGTAGCTGGGATTACAGGCATGTGCCACCACGCCCGGCTATTTTTTTGTTTGTTTTGTTTTGTTTTTAGTAGAGATGAGGTTTCTCCATGTTGGTCAGGCTGGTCTCAAACTCCCGACCTCAGGTGATCCACCATCTTCGGCCTCCCAAAGTGCTTGGATTATAGGTGTGAGCCACTGCGCCTGGCCAGATCTTGCTTTCTAAATACCATTCTCCAATAAAAGGAAATAGGGCTTCTTGGAGAAGTGGTTGATTCCTGGACTTGGGCAAGAAAAATACAGGATGACCCTGGAGCATCTCATGGTACCAGAAATTAAGAAAATTCTCAAAAAAGAATGGGGACATGTTGAAAGGGCATAGGGACCAATCTGAAAGAGCTTCCAGTGGCTAAATCTGGAAAAATTTAATCAGCAAAGTAGTTTAATATAGTATTGGGTTATAAGCCGTAGAATAAGCTAACTATCCATGAGTTCATACTAATATAAATAAATAATTGAATAAACAAATGAGAAAGAAAGGACAGTATCTCCTTACAGAAGAATCCCAAGTAATGAATATAGAAGGAATGAAGAAAGTAGAAACCCATCATTAGGCACAAAACACAGTAATAGTTGTAGCAGGCAAGGCCCACTGATGGATGTTGAAATTAGTGGTGAAAGTTTGAGGAGAAGTATATCTGCATAGTCTAAAAGTATCTCTCTCAAGATATTTATTTATTACAAAGGGGAAAATAGTAACTTTACACTGGAGAAACTCATCAGATACCAGCCACTTTAATTATATAATGAAGTAATTTAATTATTAACATCACTGGTAATAGGACATATTGACATAATAGCCCTCCTTATAGGATGCAGTGAGAAGGTAATCTCACCAAAAATGCCTAACTGAAATCTAATAATGAGAAAACATCTGATAAACCCGGTTAAGGGACATTATACAAGTAACTGACCATACTTGTGTTAAAGTCATGAAAGACAATGAAAGACTGAAGAACTGTCACAAATTGGAAAAGACTAAGGAGATTTGACAACTAAATTCCATGTAGGATCTTGGAACAGATAAAGGATATTAGTGGAAAAACTGATGAAGTCTATGGTGTGGTTAATGGCATTATACCAATATTAACTTCTTGATTTTTATAATTGTACTATGGTCATATAAAATGTTAACACTAGGGGAAAGTGGGTGAAGAGCATATAGGAACTCTGTATACTATTTTTGCAAGTTTTTTTTTAAAGACTAAATTAAGAAAAAAATTTAAGGCAAAACCAAATCAATAAAAATCAAACACTTCCTCAATCCCACGTCTTCCTCCTTATCTCTTTACTAAACTTGTTTCTGTTCCTCACCTCCCATTTGCCCCTCACCTCACTCCTGTCTGTCTTTTGCCCCTGGTGTGCCAGTACAGCAGCTCTGTGCAAAGGCCAACAATGACCTCCATGCCACTAAATCGAGTAGATATTTTCCAGTCCTCATCTTGACCTTGTGGCGGCATTCAGTGTTACAGATCAATTCCTCTTTGAAACATTATCTTCCCGTGCCTCACCCAACATGATGTCACCTGGTTTTCTTCCTACTTCTCTGATTATTCCTTCTCTTTCTTTGGTAGATACCCTCCTTTTCTCTGCCTTTAATTATTGTCATTCTTCATTGCTCCATTTAAACTCTTCCAAATCTATATTTAGGCATGGAGTGATTCTGTCTACATTAACAGCTCAATTATTATGTATACACAGATAAATCACAAACTTTTATCTTCAGCACTATATACCAACTTCCTACACAACATGTCCATTGAACGAAAGCAAATTTATTAACCAAAATACATTTTTAACACCAAATTGTCTATATGGCATTGTGATAGATGCAAATAATTATAAGTCATCCTATCTTCATGGAGCTTAGTCTAAAAATATAGAGATAGGACCTATAATTTAATGATTAAGGTCATAGGCATTGGAGTCCTTAGTAATTGGAACCCTGCTGGGTTCAAATCATGGCTTTATCACTAGTAATGGCCTGACCTTGAGTAAATTAACCTCTGTTGGTGTTAGTTTCCTCTTCTGTAAAATAACGGTGATAAATCTTTCCTCATAGGGCTGTTGCAAAGATGAAATGGAACCATGTAAGTTAAAGCATTCAGTGGTGCAGATCCAAAGCAAACTCTCTCTCTTACGGTGGTAGTATTTATTAAAGTAGTGGTGGAGAAATGTTAGAATACAAGGTAATATATGCAAGGGCTAAGACAGTTCTAGAAACAGTAAATGTAGAAAATTCTAAGGAAGGAGACCTGTGAAACTGGGATGGGCAGGGAAGACATTCTAAAGGTAGTGGGCCTGGAATGGAGAAGAAGTTAAATTTCTGATTAAAAACAAACTTTAATAAAGTAGCAGTGTGCCAAGGTAGAAACCGTAAAAGATTTGTAATAAGGAAATATGAATTTAAATCAGCTCTACCTCTGCATAGCTATAATTTTAGATGAGTTCATTTTTAGATACAGGTTTTTTTTCATATCATTTTCTGTTATTCTCAGATAATGTTATCTGTTCTAATCACCTTTTATAGTTGTTGTCAATAATAGATGTGAAAATATTTGTTGTACAGTAAAATATGGTATAAACTTTAGTCATTTATTGGTGAATCAATGTACCTTAGTCAAGTGAGTATGCTTTCGGAGTTGGTAACCCCTGTGTCTGGATCCACTTACTAGCTGTG
Source organism: Piliocolobus tephrosceles (assembly GCF_002776525.5). NCBI lineage: Eukaryota > Metazoa > Chordata > Mammalia > Primates > Cercopithecidae > Piliocolobus > Piliocolobus tephrosceles. Next base: position 140,370,118 of record NC_045439.1, on the reverse strand, counting down.
ACCTCGGCAAGTCACTTCAACTCTGAGCTGTGGTTTTCTTATCTTTAGAATGGAAATAGTGCTCTTTACCTCATGTCAATGTTGTGAGGATAAAATAGTTACTCTTCATTTGTGAGGACCCACTAGCAGCCAAGCAGGGCAAGGCACCATGAACTGTAAAGCTGGTATACACTGGCCCTTCGATCATTGGTGACTTCATCAAGGTTATCATTTGCCTTAGGATTCTCTCAGTGTAGCACATATGCAAATAACGTGACGGATAATGTGACAAATCCCTATTTCAGATCCCATGTTAGATCTGGATATTCAAGAACTAGCCAGTCTTACTACTGGAGGAGGAGATGTGGAGAATTTTGAAAGACTCTTTTCAAAGTTAAAGGAAATGAAAGGTAATCGGATCTATTGTGTCTAATATGTTCCCGTATTGATGCTTGTCTGTTTTATGTAGTAGCATTTCATTTTGTTCACTGCTGGATTGGATTCCTTGTTCTGGTCTCAGCTGTCTTGAGAAACTTAGCTACTTGTGGGACTTGGTAAAAAAAAAATTTCCATCTTCATTCTCTTTCCTTTTACTTTTCCTGCTTTTGCCTTCTTCTGTTTCTTTCAACGTGTTACATGTCCTGTGCTATTAGACAAATTTCTTAAGATGTATTTTCCCCCTAGACAAGGCTGCGACGCTTCCTCACGAGCAAAGAAAAGTGCATGCAGAAAAGGTGAGACAATCAGCCAGGTATTTAGTGAGTACCTATAAAAGGTCCAGTGCTATTATTATAATTATATATCACACTTGTGTATTTCTAAAGGGTCTTAGTGTGAGCTTTTCATTGAATATTAACTTCTAACTACTTAAATATTTATACAGTAATAGTATAGTTGCTGCATTCAAACCAAGATTTTTCACCTCTATGGTGAGTGACCTGGAACCTTCATTGAGACTCACAATGTTTGCCTTTCTAACTATTGGGCCAGAAAACTCTTAGATGTTTTGTTATATTATTACCAACACAACACATGTTATTGGCAGGAAACTTGGATGGTTGATGGTGTTCTCTGATACGAATGTGTCATAATTTATCCTGTTCCCTTTTGGACATTTAGGTCATGTGCATTTTTTGCTTCTATAAATAATGAAGCTGTGCATATCCTTACACATCATCTTTGTATACAACTCTAAATATATCCTTGGTATAAATTTCTAGATGTGGCGATCATGGATCAAATGGTATTCAAGAGTTTTGATATGTGTTGCCAGAGGACTGGAGGGCAAAGTGCAGAATTTCAGGTCTCAGTCAGTTCAAGGCATAACATATGAAACAAGCTGAAATGTAGCTGTTGCCTAACATTTGTTGCATGCTTCTGTCCACAGGTGGCCAAAGCATTCTGGATGGCAATCGGGGGAGACAGAGATGAAATTGAAGGCCTTTCATCTGATGAAGAGCACTAAATTATTCATACTAGGGTTTGACTAACAAAGATGCTAGCTGTCTCAGAGATCTCTCTCTACTCAGCCCAGTCATATTTTGCCAAAATTGCCATTATCATGTTGGCTGCCTGACTTGTTTATAGGGTCCCCTTAATTTTAGTTTTTAGTAGAAGGTTCAGGAGAAATCCTTTTTTCCTCAGTGTATTGTAAGAGAGTGAGGAATACAGTGCTAGTAATGAGTGAGGATTTCTTAAATATACTTTGTTGTTGTTGTTCTAGGAATGAGAGTAGGATAAATCTCAGAGGTCTGTGTGATTTACTCAAGTTGAAGACAGCCTCCAGGCCATTCCTGGTCAACCTTTTAAGTAGCATTTCCAGCATTCACACTTGATACTGCACATCAGGAGTTGTGTCAACTTTCCTGGGTGATTTGGGTTTTCTCCGTTCAAGGAGCTTGTAGCTCTGAGCTATGATGCTTTTACTGGGAGGAAAGGAGGCATCTGCAGAATTGATGTGAGCTATGTGGGGCCGAAGTCTTAGCCCACCGCTTAGTCTCTACCTAAGAAAATGCCTCTGGGCATTCTTTTGAAGTATAGTGTCTGAGTTCATGCTAGAAAGAATGAAAAAGCCAGTGTGGGTTTTTAGACTATAATAAATGAGGCAAAGGATTTCTATTCCAGTGGGAATAAAACGTCTCTACTGAGTTGTGGGAGATACGTTGTATGTTAGAGAGAACCTTAAGGAGTCCTTGTATGGGCCATGGAGACCGTATGTGATAATATACTGTGATTTTCGTGAAGAAACTCTTCTGCCTTAGTTAGAGTTCTCCCCTACGGCTTGAGATGCCAGAGCTGTGTTGTCATACTTTATACCCACAAAACAAGGCACAGTTCCCCCTTTTTCTCTTTAAAGCCAAAGAGAGATGACTGCCAAAGGGGGAACACTAAGGGGTGGGTGGGGAAGCGAAATGTTAGGCAGTGAATTCCTGAGCACCTTGTTTGACTTCCGAGGTTCATAGCTCCTCTCTGCCCTTCCAAGCCTGGAACCTTAGGTGACTATCTTTCGTTCTTTATCCTTTGTCTTGAGTGAGTGGGTCTGCCCCAAAGGAACTGATAAGTAAATGGCAAGTTTTTAAAGGAAGAGTGGAAAGTACAGCAAATAAAAATCCTTGTTTGTTTTTGTAGACTTTGTAATGCATATCATTAGCCTTCACTGTGATCATTATTGCTGTGGCTCTGAACTGGCACATAGTACAGTGAATGGAAGGTGCCCACACACCAGCTGAGAACCGGTTCTGGCCTAGGTGGGCTCTAGAACCATTTACACCGCATGAAACAAACAGGTTGGGTTAGGAGCAGAAAGAAATAAGGCTCACACCCCTCCAGACACCACCTTATAAGCACTGCAGAACCTGAAACAGATGGCAGAAGGAATGGAATGCTACAGGGGCCAGCAGGAGTGACCACAGGGAGGAGACAGCTCAGTGACTGAAGCATTCAGGAAGAGGCTTTCCAGGGAACACTGGACATTGCTTAGTGACCTTTTGTTCCTTCCTTTTTTTTTTTTTTTTCTAATGTTCTGAAGGACTTTGAGTCTGTGGTTCACCACCAGCCCATCAGTGTTTCTTTGAGGTGATTGCATTAGGGAAGTTGGCTCTGGGGTTGCAAAAAAAAAAAGGTGGAACATGTTTTCCTTAAAAGATGGAAGGTTTTAGAAAATATACTAGGCCATCTGGTTAGAAAAAACAGACCAGACTAGAAAAATCTGTGAATTTGATTTGGTAGATTAAACAAAGCCAGATGATTAAAATGTGATTTATTTATAAACTCTGCTAATGTCTATTATTATGATTTTGTGGTTTTTTTTAGGGGGTATGAGCGAGGGAAGCCCTATATCCTTCATTGGATTAGACACATATAGTGAATAGTGCAAGAGTTTCTCAAGCTCACTATTTTGGAATTTACCCTGCATATGTAATGTCATGTTTTTAAGACCTCAGCTATGTAGGGATATTGGCCTCCTCTAGGGACATATGGGATGAAGGTCTCTAGTGAAATCTACTAAAAGCCCGTGTTAGAATAGTGATCATGAGCTAACACTACAGTAATAGCTGCAGTCTATCTACAGTGACCTATGTTCACGCTACCACAAGTTGTTACAGAATTGCCAGCTGGAATTTAAAATAAGAGACTTGGTTTTTGGTTGTTTTTTCCTTAAACATTTCTCGATTTGCATAACATAGTGTTTGGCACATAGTAGGCCCTTGGTTTTGGTTGTAAAGTATGGTTTGTGTTGGATGAATATGATCACAAAGTTCGAAGATCCATACATAAGTGCTGGAAGGTAAGGAAAGACAAGAATAAACATTTTTCCCCTGAGAAAATCATGTGTTATGTAATAATTTTAGAGTGATGAAGACATAGATATTTTTATAATTTTAAAATATGCCATCCTGCCAGAGTATGAGAAGATTGACAGAACCAGTTTGCTTGCTCTCTATTTATAGAACTTGGCCACGTCTAATTCAGAGAAGCTAGAGATTCAGGGAAGCTAGACTTAGATGGTTGAGTAATATGGGATGTGGTTCAAGGACCATAGAGCATGTCAGGCCATTCCTGCAAACTATTTCTAACACGTGAAATGTGATATATGGCTAATTTCCTGGTCCCACTGTGGAGAGGTCGGGATCAACAACTTTTGCCATGGCTTGTCAGATTCCTTTAACCTTGGGCCAGTCTCTTAACAATGGCCATTGAGAGAACGTGTGGAATGCCCCTTGCCTTGCCTTGGCCTGCCATGGAAAAACAGTCTTAGAAGAATCACTGTCTAAGGGTAAGATGAGAGCTCTGTAAACTATTCTGAGCTTCAGCGTTTGCTGATGCAAAGCTAAATTTAGCAAACGTGTCCAGTGTGGTCAGAGGTTCTGATTCATTAGGGATTCTGGTTCATAGAACGTTCTGATTGATGGAGACAAGAGTTTCAGTGAATATTCTAATGCATTAGACTTGCTCTTCACTCTCCCTACTGCCCCTGTTAATTTTACAATAGACAATTTAGCTACAGCATTATGTCATTAAGTACCAAATCTTATTAGAGGACTATAGGTGAAGAAAGTGTAAAAAGTCTGGTCATGCGTACTGAACCCAGTACGGTGTTAGTACAAGGTTAGTTTGAAAACAACCCCCTATTAACTTTCCCATAATTTGTATGTCTCATGAAAGTAGACTGCCGACTGGGCAGGGCATAATTCTAGTATTTTCAATTCCACTCAGGGTTTAGTGATCCATCCCTGGCACCTTTGGCATGTAAGCTCTTAGAGAAAACGTCTTAGAAATCCTCTCAATTTCGGCCGGGCGCAGTGGCTCATGCCTGTAATCCCAGCACTTTGGGAGGCTGAGGCAGGCGGATCACGAGGTCAGGAGATCGAGACCACCCTTGCTAACACGGTGACACCCCATCTCCACTAAAAATACAAAAAATTAGCTGGGCGTGGTGGCAGGCACCTGTGGTCCCAGCTACTCGGGAGGCTGAGGCAGGAGAATCTCTTTAACCTGGAACGCGGAGCTACCAGTGAGCCGAGATCGTGCCACTGCACTCCAGCCTGGGCGACAGAATGAGAATCCATCTCAAAAGAAAAAAGAGAAATCCTCTAAATTTCATACTTTGGCATTACATATGCCTGTTGTTAACATCACAAAGCTTGCTCTTAACGTAGGTCTCTTTACTCAGAATTAAGTTCTAGCATAGTAAGTATCTTGCTCTATTCTAAGTTGTTCCTCTGGTTTGCAGAAAAATGAACCAAAAAGGTAACAGGAATAGCATATTCCCACTCTTAGGGATTTACAGTTCTACTTTGTTTCCTTTTGAAAAACATTGTGATTCAAAACCTGGCCCTAATGGTTATTACTGCATCTTTGGAACACGGGCCTGGGGGTAAAAAGAAAAAAGAAAACTTTTAAAACCCCTTTCTGTGTATCCGTTGTTAGGCCCAAACACTTCCTCCGCACAGCTACAGATCTGGGAGGCATCACCAGGCACCCAAAGCTGCTTGCTCATGCCCAGTTTACCGACTAGGAAGCCTCTTGGGTTCTCTCTAATGAAGGAGGTGTCCAATCATTGCCCCTGCCCTTGCTATTATCCACCAGGTGGCTTTAATGCTATTACACAAAAATGTGGACTAAGGCCTAGGGTAGGAACTTTACGGAAACAGCAGCATAGTTTAGGAGAGAAAAGGTTCTTTTAATCTGAATTCCAAGGACATGGCCTGCAACAATCATGTTTCCCCAGGAAATTCTCAGGAAGTCATTAATGGTGAAGTCAGAGAGCCTTAAATTTGTTCCTTCTACCCTGGTGAGAGCAGAAACAAGAACTCAGGGTCCAGCCAACACTGACTGTGAACGTTGTTGGTGCCAGAATCTGAGCAAGGTGTGGCAGAGGATACAGACTTGAGTCAGGATGTAGTTTCTCCTTTCCATGAGCTCAGAGTCCAACTCAGGTGGAAGCAGGGGGCAAACCAGACAAAGGTCACAAAAGACAATGCCAAGACAGCATGTGAAGAGTGCTGTGACTAGCCCTCATGGCTGTGGGAAGGAGAGAACACAGTGGGTTGGGGAGAACAGGAAGTGCATCTTAGAGCAGTGGTTCTCAGAAGTGAGCCCACGCCACAGCCACCTGGAAGGCCCCACTACAGAGCTGCCGATTCAGGAGGCCTGGCGTGGGGCCTGAGAATTGGCGTCTTTAACATCCCGGGTGATACTGATGCTGCTGGTTCGGTCCTGGGACCCACTTTGAGAACCACTGACTTAGGGGAAGTAACGCTGCTTGAGTCGAGCTAGAAGGATAAGGGATTGGGGCAGACAGGTGAGTGGAGGCAGCAGAGTTGTTGGAGTTATGGCTTGAGCAAAGGTACGGAAAGAAGAGTGAAGGGATGTGCTGGGAAAATGCAAGGAGTCCACATAGAGAAATGGTGGCAGATGAGGATGGCGTGATGCTGGAGGGGACTTGGTAGAGTCTGTGCCTACTCTGCAGGTAAGTGAGGAGCAAAGGTTTTGAGCAGAAAAGGCATCTAACCATAATTACATTCCGGGAAAATGTGGCAGCAGTATTAGCAGTATCTGTGTAACCAATCAGCTGTGAGAAAGAGTCTGAGGCAGAGGATGGACCCAACCCAGTGATGAGTTTGCCATGGATAGAGAAATAGAGAAGGGAGGAATTTTGCCATATATTTGCTATCCCTGGACTACAGGGACACAGATTAGGAGAATTTTGGAATAGCTGTGATAGCAGGTAAGCAGGAACTATATTCCTTCAGTCATACATAAGGAATTGCTGTAAGCACTGTGGAAATATATGTAAAATATATTGCTAAGATAGAATCTACTAGATACGGACACTGAGTCATTTACTCGGCAAAAGTATGTGGTGGCCAAAAAAGAAGCCAGGGATAAGAGAATAAAATGTAAACCCTGCTCTCAGTGAACTCACAGCCTAGAGGGGGGACTGTGGCAACAGAGATGGATGTTCATGAGAGGCTTCCTGGAGATGTCTGAACGGAGGCACAAAGCATTAGTAAAAGTTAGCCAGGCGAAGTGGTGGTGTGCTGGGGAGCAGGGGGTGGGCGGGGGAGGAGAAGTTGATGTTCTAAGCACAAGCAGCCACGAAGACAAGGATGATCCATGAGGGCTGCGAATTGCCGGGCTGTAGAGGATAAGGCAGGGAGTGGTGAAAGCTAGGTAAGGGCAAATGAGGGCCAAGTGCTCCAGGGCAAAGACCTTAGAATGTGTGCAGTGGACTAGGGGAAGCATCTATGGTCAGATTGGTTACTGGGGGCAGTATAAAGGGTGCCTTTATAGAAAAGCCATCTGGAGTCTAGGAGACCCACTAGGACACTGGTGCAGTTCTCCAGGCACTAGACGTGTGTTTAGGGTGGTGTGAGTGGGACTAGAGCAGACAGACTGGAGAAACGGGACTGTGTGGAGGTGGGGAGGAGAGGACTGGTGGACCGCTGTGGTTTCTGTGGATGTAGGTTGGGTCAATGGTCATGTCTAAAACAGGGCTGAAGGCCAGAGGAGAGGGATAGTTTTAAGAGACACCATGAATTCTATTTGATTGTGAGTTTGAGGTGCTTGTGGCCCCTCCATGTGCCAGCAGCCAGCAGTCAGCTGGACATGAGTCTGAAGCTTGGGATTAAAGTCTGGGCTGTAAGTACTGATTTGGGGGTCATTAGCGTTTGTGTGGCTTGCTTGAAATCATAAGGGTAGATGAGATCAGTTAGGGAGGAGTCAGCAGAACAGTGGTCTGGGAATACCAACAAGGAAGCAGGCAGAAGAGGTGCAGGCCCAAGAAAAAGAGCAGACTGTACGAGAGCACCAAGGAGAACCGGGAAGTTCAGGGAGTAGGGCCTTTCCAAAAGGGAGATGGTCGCAGCAGAGAGGTTATGGGGAGCAAGGAAAAGACACTCCTCGAGCTGCTCCGGGCTTGGAAAATGGGAGGGAAGAGGCTACTGGGGAAGCAGAAAAGGGAGCTGGCTCAAGTGAGGTGGGAAGATGATTCACTTTGGGGGCGCTGTGTTTTGGAGCACATCTAACAAATAGCTGGAATTAAAAGTCATGCATCTCAAGGAACAGGCTGGGTTAAAAGGACTGGTGTGGGTCAGTGTTGAGAACTATAGGCTACATAAACTCTTGAGGAAAGCTGTTAAGGGGTTAGGAAGGTGGAAGAACCAACCAAATCATCATAAAGGCAGGAATTTCATGCAGTTCTCGGAGGCCAAATTTATGGGCCCTTACAGTGCAACCTGCCTCCTCCTGTTAAGGGAGGTGTTTGGATGCTGGAGAGGGCCTTAGGAGGACTGCTGCAGATGTGGTCACACCAGAGGATTATTCCAACCCATTTCATCCTTCTCCCCCAAACGCTGCTTATTCAGACTCTTAAAAACCAAAAGTCATTTTACTTTTTTTTTTTTTGAGACAGTGTCTCACTCTGTTGCCTAGGCTGGAATGCAGTGGTGTGATCTCAGTTCACTGCAACCTCCACCTCCTGGGTTCAAGTGATTCTGCCATCTCAGCCTCCCAAGTAGCTGGGACTACAGGCGTGCACCACTACACCCAGCTAATTTTTGTATTTTTTGGTAAAGATGGGGTTCTGCCATGTTGGCCAGGCTGGTCTTGAACTCCTGACCTCAAGTGATCTGCCTGTCTCTGTCTCCCAAAGTGCTGGAATTGCAGGCGTTAAGCCACCACGCCTGGCCAACATTTTACATTTTAATCAATGTTTTTCTTTATCCACATCTTCTGGGGTCGGTGTAAGATCTAGCCAAGGAAACAACTTTGAAGTCCCTTTCTCCTTGGGCGTTTTGAATTCAAAATGAATTTTCACAGGTGCTAACAGTCATCTGAGCTGGAAGATGTGGAAACCAAGTTACTTGTGACGCTAAAGTTACCTCCATGCCTGTGGGAAGACAAATCTGGTGGCATTTAAGACACCGTGACAATACGGAGGAATCAGGCTAGGAGGGACTAGCAGAGGCAAGAGGTGGCTTGAGGTTGGGTTGGTGGCATTTAGTCATTTGCCAAAGGCCTTGGGGTACGGAGGAAGTAAAATACAAAATGGCACTGCAGAGATGGATGGGACACATACGGTGTTTAGGCTTGGGCAACAGCGAGATACACCCATTGAGAAACTTGACCTTTGTGCAGATGGCCCAGGGGCTCCTGCTGGCACTGCATGTTGCCCTTGGTGAGTGAATGAAAGCAGCTGGATATTACATGAGGACCATGGCAGAATGTGGCCTGGCACATCATTGGTCAAGGTGTATCTGGGCTTACAGACATTTTCCTCTGGTCCTCCTGAGTCCTGAAGTCCCTCGGACCCCTCGGGGCTCCTCTTTAAATCTTCTCTCCACCCACAGACAACAGCAAGAATCAGACTGAGCTCCTGGCACAGGAGCTTTTCCATGAAAAGTTTATTAGAAGGGCACTTACAAGAGGAAGAGAGGGAATGAGAGGACACAAATCTTTAACAATAGGGGTACAATGCTTAAACAGGTGCTCTGCTTTTAAGATATAAAAGTTAGAAAAATCTAAAACACTATAAATACATACATGCTTTTTACAAAGTTATTAAAAGGTCAGGCTGGCTGAATAGTGAAGGTAATCGACACAGTCAAATGTTCTATTCCCCATCCCTCAACACACACCAAAGGAAGGGTCCAGAACAGCCGAGTCGCAACAGCAGCAGTGAAGGTGAGTGAAGGCTTCTTGGATAGACGGCTCCATCTCTCTGTAATGCTTTCACCCCTAGCAAGGGAGTGGGGCTTGGTTCAGAGGACCCTTGTGGAAGGGCCCAGATTTGACTCAGAGCTGCCTGCTTTTACACGCGGCCACTTGTTTAGCCAGCCTGGTTTGGTGTTTCTGGATGCTGAGCCAAAAAGCCACTACACTCTCCACCAACATTCAGAACTGGCTGTGCCCCAACTCTTCCAGCCACTGTCCTTGGGAGGAGAGACCTTTCCAACTTTCTTAAAAGAATTAAATAGTTATCTGGCTGAATGGTTTTAAGAAATTATTACATAAATACAAAAACACCAGAATACTAGAGTATACATTACTTCTGCATTAAAAAAAAAAAAAATCCATTACAGAATCACTGAGAATTTCTCAATCCAGTTTACATGAGGCAAGTTTCTTTTCTATGATAGCTGTGTTTTTGAAAAGTTGCCTTTTTAGCCCATCATCTCCCCACCAACACCTCCCCATGGGAGATGCTTCATCATCATTTTGGATCCATGTCCTCTTGCGTACGTTTTTCTGCTTTCCCTACCCACTTGAGAAGCTGCTGATGCTCCTTAAATCGTGATGGAAATACATTGTGAAGACTGTTACCTGAAAGGGGCCTACAAGGAAACATTTTTGCCACATAAAGACAGTACAGCTTTGCTGTGTTGAGGTTTGGTTCTGGTAAAATGGGGATATACGTATGTTTTGGGGGAACTCCCAACTCTAGCCAAGTCACACAGTAAGAAACAGCGTCCAGGGCTAAACGTGTGCCCTCTCTTGCTGCTGGTATCCCCCTTGGTGAACAGCCCTACAAGCAGCCTGCAGATTCTTCTCCCTACATCTCCTGTGAGGACGAAGGAGTGGTTGTGTAACCTGAGCTCTGGCCCTGTGGAGACCCTCATGAGGCCTGAGGCTAAAAATGAAACAGATCTTTGCTTCTTCCCCAGATTACTCACATACGTGCATGCCATGCACACACTACTTCAAACCTTTCTGTAGTCTTCAGTAAAAGCATTTAGCCTGGAGTATGTCCAAACTCTAGGAAGCCAAGGGGAGATGGAGAAAAATAAAACAAAGTAAGCACACGATAATGTGCTATCGCTCACTTCAGTATATGAACAATGCTTTAAAAAAATAATCGCCATGGTCAATTAAAAAAAAAAAAAAAAAAAAACACAGACAACATAAGGACAATGGAGACGTCTGCCAGCAGCCTTGCCCTCATGTGTGCTCTTCCTAAGAGTCAAAGTCCCTGCTCCTGACTCTAGGCTTGTCTCAAAATGTCAGGTCTACAGCCTGCCAAGAAGGTGGCCCACTGAGATATGTTCCAGCACAGGCCTGTAACCCAAACCGGCTGGGGTAGCTACCTACGCATGCGCTGGAAGGATCTAAGTTACTAAATTGGGAAGAAGCAAGGTGGGGAGGGGAGAGAGGAAAGGGAATAAAAGTTGGCTCCTTGGAAGGTGCTGAAGACAAGGATCTATGTCCCAGTGCTAGCTACACTTGGGTCAGTCTCAGCACAAGCTGCAAGGTGAAGATATCATGGCGGCGAGCCCAGGGCAGGGGCAACACACACGGTCGTGCTGCCTAGATGAACGCCACTGAAAACTGCTATCCAGTCACCAGCACTCCTCTAGAACTACCCTGGTTTCCTCTTGCCCCTTTCAACTGTCCTTTAAAAAAGTGTTTTAATATACAAATGCCATTCATACCACAGGACTTTAAAACTAAGAAAACTAGCTTGTGGCTTCAAGGAAGGAGACTAATGTTACATATGCCCAAAGCACCTATGTAGCGCTCTAAGGTGGGAAAGGACCATTTCCTAACCTCTTGGGTATGATCAGACTGATTTTCAGTAAGCCACAGGTGGCTTTGCCTACCACCCCACACATCCTCGTCTGATGGTCTAGTCTATGAAGAAAAAGGGCCAAGGAAGTAGCCTTCAGGTCTGAGCAATGAGGGTTCTAAGACACTATCCAAAGCAGCCAAATGTGTCATTTCATCACATTCAAAGTTCATAACCTGCCAAAGTATAGGCTGCTTTTCCCCCCTTCACCTGGAATAAGACAGGACTTCCACAGATCACTGGATCACCAGAATCGGACTGTGCCTGAAGCTAGTTCCCAAGCAGCCAGAGAGGGCTGTGTGCCACAGGAAGCCCTCACACGATCATGCAGCAGGTGGAGAATGCAGGCCCTCGGAAACTGCTGCCCATGGCTTCTGGGAGAGGAACCATGACTGTTCTAGCAGAAGCCAAAATGGAGTACTTGTGTCCTGGGTCTCAGAGCTGGCTGGGAACATGAACACATGGACAGGAGGTTCAGGGGGCTTCCTGTGTAAGCAACAGGCCACAGATCATTTCACACCAGGCACATACTTCAGACTCACAGTACGTGGCCCTCTCAGAGGAAGTGAGGGGTTTTGTGTTGTCTCTGGGTTCTGAGTCAATACTCCTTCGAGAAGACTCACACAAGTCTGTCAAGGTGCTCCTTCCATCTCTTCCTGTGTCCTCATACCTGGAAACCTCATGGCTAGAGTTTCAGAGGCACAGGACCCTGCAGGCGAGGCATCAGGAAACCTCTCCCTCTCCCCCCAACATCAGAAATCTCATCACATTTGAGGTGTATAACCCGCCAAAAGTGTATACACTTTCTTCCCTTCACCTGGAATAAAACGACTTCCATAGGAAGTCCCTTGATTTTAAATCCATGCAAAAACGTGGGATAGGTCATTTTATACAAAAACAGCAGCAAAGAATAAAGTACCAATTGAAGGTGGCAGTTCTGTCTACTGTGTTCTGCAAAAGGCTGGGAAAAGAAGAGGGCTCTTTTTTCTTTTTTCCAGTCGAAATAATTGAGGCTAGTTTTCTCCCTAATTGCTGCTGGGAGCAGTACTTATTACACAATACAACTGTTATAGTTGTCACTGATGATCCTCTACTGGGAGCTAGATCATCTTATATCCCAGGGGGACGACGACAGACCTCTTTGTACCAAGCCTGCAATTTGCAAAGGTGTAAAAATATTTTAATAGCCCTTTTCATTTGCCTATGTTGGCCTGAGATGTTTTCCCTTCTGGTGAATTTGCTTCTGTAAATTTCAGCTTGCAGACGTGCTGGCAGGTGTCTCTTCAACAAAACCTGGAAAAGCTTCACCTTAGGAGAGAGAAGGGAGAGACGCAGTTGCTGGGTCTCACTCAGGTTTCCCAGTCAATGTGCCAGCCCAGGATTTTTACAGAAAATATATAAACCAAACATTTAAGAGAGCATATGATAAAGTTGATTTAATGAATGCAACTGACTACATAAACCAATATAGCCGTATGCATCAGAATCTGGAGCGAGCTCTTACAGATGACTGGAGACGCACCCAGTGCGGTGCTGCCTGAGACCAAACGCCTTCCCATGACAGGGGCCTCCTGCTTCATGAGAACACTTACCATCATTCGAATCTCTTTGAGATTAATGTGATAATAGACACTACACACTGCATACGCACTGGGCCTCAGCAGATCCTTCCAACTTTTCAAAGTGAAAAAGGACAAACGCATGTGAGTTTTTAAAGAGGTGGTGCTCATCAATTTTTCCCGCCGTCCTGTGTGCAGGTTCTGCTGAACACGCGCCTTCCCATCAGTATGTTCTGAGAGGGGAGGGAGACAGACAAACTCCCTCCCTCCCCACCCCAAGTCTGTCCAGCTCACGAGGGCAGGGTCTGCTGGAGTGGTGGGGCTGGGCTGGGAATGTTCATTGGAAGAGGCACCGTCACAAGCATCAGAGAGCTGGGCGTGAGGTCTGCATGGCCCCTGCGGGCTCTTCCTACCTAGAACGCTCTTCCAAGGTGAACTCCACACTGCAGTCCTAGACAGAGGGGCGTTTCTGGTTGGACCGTGACATCCCAGAAAGCTGTCACTCAAAAAAGGAGCCTGGGGGGAGGGGGCCGGTGGTGCAATACTACCTGTTCTGCTCACTTAAGCCACCAGAGCAGACGCCATTTCCTGCCCTTCAAAGTGGGGCCAAAGGGTAAATGTGTTTGGCAGACACAGCTGTTCACGACATCCACCTCTGGGTTTGCTCGTGTGTTTCCGAAAACAGGTGGGTGCGCCCCTTCGGTGGAGGGAGAAAGATTTCTTCTTCCTTGACAACAATGAGTTGAGCAGAGTTCCAATTTTCTCCACCTCCTGCATGGCCATTTCCCCCAAGCCCGCCCTCCCCTACCATACTTAATGTCTCTAAGACACACTGGAACAGCGGATGCTTGGGGAGCCCATCTGGGTGAGGACCTTGTCAAGCCACTGCAAAGGCCCATTCAGGTGCAGCTCGATCCAGCAGGGGGTACTGGTCACAGTCTGTCTCCTATAAGAAATAGGGAAAGGGGTGGGGTGGGGGACTTAAAAACATCTCCAGGGGGCTACACAAGTCAGAAAACTTTTTCTGCTTTGGTGACACTCATCTTCCCAAAGCCAGAGAGATAGACTACCTTGTTAAGACGCTGTCCTAGAAGCGGTACCAATAACTTGCTGAAACTACCAGGCCAAACTCCTCCACTCAGGGAGGACTTTGGGTAAATTAAGTTCTCTCGAGGGGGAAGGAAGTCAACTTTAAAGAGTTAAACATGTAAAGTCAACAGCAAAGAGTTAAATACGCAAAGTCAATTGCAGGGTACCCAGAGGCCCACCAGTTACTGGAACAGGCCCCCTAATAGAAGAGACCACCGTCCTGAGCAAAGGGCTTCCTGGCTCCCATCTGTACCAAATGGGCACGTGCCGCTCCCCTATCTCCAAATCCGGGCCCAGCCCCAGCAGGCCACGATGACGTGTGTCTGTCTGATTGAGGGGTGTGTTTTACAAAGCGCCAACAGTGTCCACATGCCTTCGGTTCCCAATGTGCTGATATAATTCTCATCTACGGCCTTATTTTGGAAAATCTTACAAGCAGAGCGAGCCATGGAACAATTACTGGAAAAAACCAAGGCACACCACACGTTTCTTTTCCCCAAAGCACTTTGTCTAAATTCAGGCTGGCTGATGACGCAGCTTGCAGGCAGGCTCCCAAAGGCCTCCACTGAGCAGAGGCTATCTGCTGAGGCTGGAGTCGCTGGTGCCAGCTGGAGGTGAGAGGTGTGGGCCCTGGGCCCTGCTTTCAGCCACCGCACAGAGAGAAGAGCTGAAACCTTACTCTCCTTGGCCCAAGAGGCAGGAGGACGACAAGGCTGTTCTGGGAAGGGGCCGCGCCCGCCCGTCAGGCTGCTGTGCAGTACTGCCAGGCAGCGGTGACGCGGTGGGCCGCAGAGGACTGGGTGTGCTGGCAGGACATCCCGCACGGTGATACAGTGTCCCCAGGGAAAGGCTCTGCCACCAAAGAGCCTCTTCCTAGCACTTGGAGCGGGAGAGCTGCAATGTCACACCAGGAACAGGGCTGCTGTCTTGAGGGCACCGCCCTCCTTGCTTGGCCTCTACTTTGCTTGTGTAGCAGGGAGGTTCAGAAATGGGCCTGCAGACAAACCCTGGGGTGTCTGCATGAGCAAGGGTACTTGAATGTGGCCCTCTCGACTACAATCTGGTATAAGAAGAGCAAATGGACATCCCCTTGCTCTTCTCCATTGCAGTCCATCTTTAAATATTTCCCTTCTCCACTAAAAAAAAGATTAATTTTCTAATCTTTCACTCCTGTTCCCTAAATGATCTAAGCCAGGGCTAAAAGATTGCTTAAAACATTTCCCTGGCTGGACCTTTGGGCCTGGGCTGATCTCTTTAGGCCATAACATAGGTAAGTTCTTTTGAGGTCTGACCACTTTGATTGCTTCACTGGTCACTCCTGAATTTCAGAGACACCCCAGAGACCAAGGGGCTACGTTCCCTGACACCCTGGGGCAGACACAGAAGAACAGCAGCTAAAATACGGTAAGTGGAAGAGGAGGATTTTACAGGACGAAATCCTCTAATGAGAATCTGACTTTCCATAAGTCATGCTCATCTGGATTTCATTACAAACGGTGGCTCAAGGCCAATATTGAAATGGGTTTGGCCTGGGTGCAGCATGACTGCAAAACAAAATGGATTCCAAACATCTGGAAAAATGAAGAGAAGGGGAGAGTAGCTTGCAAGGCACTGGCTCTAGCTGACGTGTGGGCACCCCTGCATCTGCCGCAGGAGCTGGCGGCTGGCAGTGGGGAGTGTGGAGCAGAAGGCGGGGGCACACAGCCCTGCCTCTCAGCAAACTTTTGTCCGTGAGTGGAAAGAAAAGGGACTGGATTCTCTAAACCCAAAGCAGGATGGATTGAACCAAGCAGACCAGGTAGACCTGACTACATCAGGGCCATGTTTAAACCAGTATCTAGGGCTGGGTATGGTGGTTCACGCCTGTCATCCCAGCACTTTGGGAGGCCGGGGCAGGCGGGTCACCCGAGCTGAGGAGTTCTAGACCACCCTGGGCAACATGGTGGTCTCTACTAAAATACAAAAAATCAGCCGGGCGTGGTAGCACGCGCCCGTAGTCCCAGCTACTTGGGAGGCTGAGGCAAGTCCCAGAGGCAGAGATTGCAGTGAGCCGAGATGGCGCCACTGTACTTCAGCTTGGGTGACAGAGTGAGACTCCATCTCAAAAAAAAAAAAAAAAAAAAAAGAAAGAAACCAGTATCTAGGACTCTAAAAAAGTAATTTCTCAGCGAGAAAATTTTGTTCCTTTACAACTACCCAAATCTCCTCCTCCCTTCCCTGACTCTCAGTTTTAATATCCTGGGCTCCTCAGCATCACCAGGGGTCCCTGAGTCAGAAATGGAGCAACAGAACAGGAAAGAACAATGAGCTGAAGACCTAACTTCCTGAAGAGGGTCATCCGAAAGCCATGTGCCTAAAATGAAGAGTAAGGAAGAAGCCGAGAGGGCAGAGTTCTAGATACAGCTCTAGATACAGTCACCCGTGTGACTGCAGGCAAGTCACTCTTCCTCCCTGGGCCTCAGTTCTCTCATCTATCCGGATGATGCCGGCAGCCCCACCTAGGGCTGGGATGGGGATAAGATGGAGCGTGTGTTTACAGTGCCTGCAGCTGTTCGGTGCCAGCAAACATCGCTCTGCAATTCTTCATCATTGCTGCTGGCCCAGCCCCTCCTGCCTGCCAGGCCCTGGGCTCTCTCTGATCTTTGGTCTCTCTGCTCTTGATGCCAGGGCTGGCCTAGCTCATCTCTGAGGAGCCCTGCCTGCTCTGCTGTCCAGAGTCACCTGGAGTTGGGTCCCCTGATGTAGGCAGCACCCGTAACCGACCTGTACTCCGCTCCCCAGCCTTTGACGAAGCTCATGCGGATGGTACACATTCGGGTCAACTGGTAGACAGCCTCAAAGCCCTGGTTGACAGACTGGGCCAGGAGGGCAGCAAACTCCTGGTTGTTGAAGATCTTCAGGTTGCATCCTGGCAAAAACACAGAAACAGGGCTGTGGGGATGGAAGTGGCCAGGTCTGCTGCTCCCCTCCTGGATAAAGCAAGTCCTGGACCCCCTAGACCAGCCTCATTTATACAGCTCCAGGGACACACGGTGTGTGATGCATCTGCCACACGCTCCACGCTCAGTACCACGCAAAGGGAAGGCCGAGTCAGTCCCTCCCCTTGAACCCACCACCTCACTGGGAGGTGCCGCTGACATACCTGCAAGGGGAGATGGAGGCTGGCCCACAAGCTCAGACTCCCAGAGCGGGGAGAAGTCTGCAAAGTGAGCTTCCGCGAATAGGGAGATGGTGTGGAGAGGGGGGCCTTGCCCTGGGCAAAGGGGCCAGGGGACAGAGAGGTAAGGGACCTGGACCAGGTTGCCCATGCTGTGTGGGGTCTGGTCGCCCACCTAGCAATAGGAGCTCTGGCTGTTCCACAGCAGGCAGTACCAGCAGAGACGGGCTGGCCGAAAGGCTACTGGGCCTGCCGTCCCCACAGGAAGCTTGGCAGAGGGCCCAGGGCACCCTCCACCTGGGCTCCTCTGATGAATATACCTGGTGCTGGGACTAGGAGAGAAGGAGAGATCTGGGCCACATTTTGGCCTCTGGGCACCAGGCGGGGTGGAGGTGACATTCACAGCTAAGTGAAGGTGTGCATCTAATTCTCCAGACAGTAAAACTAAAGGCAGTCACAAATAAAGTTTAAAATAAAACGTTGTTTGAAGTCTTACTGCCTGAGTGCCAGGAATGTGTCAACCAGAAAAATAAAGACAAAAGCACATGCCGGAAATAGCCAAAAGGTGAGCTGGGGTGACGCTTATGAATGAGCCAACAGCAGGCTCCTGTTCTTGCTGTGTGTGACTCTGAGCTGGTGGCTTTCTCCTGGGGACCCTGTGTCTCTGTATAATGAGGGGCTGGCCTCAGAGGTTCTTCCAGCTCTGACATTCTATGAGCTGACAAACAACACCAGAGCCAACTCAGCCGTCACCCAAAAGATGGGGGTCGGGCCGGGGAATGGAGGAGGCAGAAGGCCAAGAGCGTCACTGAGCTTCCTCTTCTCATTCTCTCCAAGGACAAGGATGGTGGAACAGGGCTGAACCTGGGCCCTGACCCCCAGCAAAGCCAAGAAGCAGAAGAGCACCAGACTTGAGAGTCCATCAGCCCTAGGCCCCATCCTGGCTTGGCCACTTACTAGCTGTGTGTCCTTGGACAGATGGCTGAAACTCTCTGAACTTGTCTCTCAAAGCGTCTCCTTACTTATAGAGCCAGAGGACAACTAGAATGGACGAAATGAGGTCAAAGATCGGAATGTACTCTGTAAATGCAACCACAAAATGCTCTGGAAACCTGGTGCGCTATTACCATTTCAGACTTTCTGCATTCTAAAGCTTCCCCTGCCCGTGGTCCACCACTTCTCCACTACCATCTGCTACTCAGTGGGCAGTAAAGGGCATGCCACACACGTGTCACAGGCAATGGCCTGGCCAGGTTACCTGCCCCACTAGCCTGTCACAGGCCACATTCCGCGGGCTGCCTGCACAGCGGCTGCAGGTCCTGTGAAAGTGGGCTTTGGCTGGGGCTTTCTGCCTTGGTTTCCTGAGGAAAGAGGCCTTAGATGGGATCAGCCACCTGCCTGATCTTGCTGTCCAGGCAAACCACTCTCGGGGGTGCAGCCTGGCACCTCTTCTTGGGGTACAGGTGGCATTTTCAGACTCACTCAGAAAACCCTCAGCAGTTACCTAGAGTCAAACTCTGGGGACCTTCCACGGCCTCATGCTGTTGTGCTTTTGAAACATATCCCCTGACCGTCTCATACGTGGCCCTCCTCCAGCCAGAGAGCTGCCCGTCCATGTCCTGCCCCCTCATCACCCAGGGCCTTTGCCTGGGCTGTCCTCCCTGTCTAGAATGCCCTCCCTGTGCCTAGTGCCCACCTGTCCTTCAGGATCCGGATGCTTCTCCTCCATGAAGACTTCCCTGATCCATCCCAACAGCTAAATGGGCCCTCTCTCTACCTGGGCTGCTGGCTTGGCGCTTGGCACCCCTTCCTTATATTGAACTCATCCGTGTCTTTGTCTTCTGTGCTCTGCAGGTTTGTAAGGTCTGCGGGAGCAGGGCAGGGCCCCATCTACCTCTTCATCCCCTACAGCACCTGGCACGGAGCCCTGCATGCTGTTAGTGCAATGAATGAGTGAAGAAAGGAAGCCATACTGCCTGAGCATCTACACACAGGGCAACCGGCAGGTACCCACGGTTAAAGGCAGACCCATCAGATGCTACATCTGCTCCCCGGAGCTTCAGGGAAAGCACAGTTAGATCTGTGGGCGCAGAGGAAACCCAATCGAATCACCTCCAGACTGACAACGCAATCACCAGTGAGCAGAAAAGGTGAGAAAGGTGGACTCTCTCCAGCATCCCAGGCATGCACTCGGAGAGGGAGCTCAAGGCAGGGGTGCCTGTGCGGCTGGCTTACCTGGTGGGATCTTGCAGACGGTGGCCGGGTGCCAGCCATAGCGCTGGTTACAGTTGGGAGACTGGACAAAAATAGCGCTGTCACTGAGGCACTCTGCGAAGACCTCCCCTCCGATGTAGTAGAGCCGCACGCCTCTTCCTACAGAGATTCAGGTTAGACTGGACGGGGTGCCTTTGCTCATACACAATGGCCCTGAGGCTTGCAAAGGATGCAGAGCTGCAGGGCTGCTCCCAGTGACTGACAGCTTCCCCAGGCAAACGGGCCCCAAAGCCCAAGCCTCAAGTAGGAGAAATGGGCAATGCTGGATTCCTAAAGCCAAGGGAGGCAAATGACAAGAGATGGGCACATAGGATAGGTCTCAGTGACAGCCTTTGCCACTGAGTAGGCATGAGCCTCAGTCAAGTTATTCACCCTCTGAGCCTTCGTCTGTCTCTATGATAGGGATGGGGGCTGGGCGTGGTGGCTCACACCTGTAATTCCAGAGCTTTAGGAGGGCAAGGTGGGAGGATCACTTAAGTCCAGGAGCTCAAGGCCAGCCTGGGCAATGTAATGAGACTTCATCTCTACAAAAATATTTTTTAAAAAGTAGCTGGGCATAGTGGCATATCCCTGTAGTGCTAGCTGCTTGGGAGGCTGAGGTGGGCGAACTGCTTGAGCCCAGGGGTTCAAGACTGCAGCGAGCTCCCGTCATGCCACTGCACTCCAGCCTGGGAGACAGAGTGAGACCCTAACTCAAAAAAAAAAAAAAAAAAAAAAAGAAAATGGGAATGATGACGCCTACCCTTGCAGGATTACTGTGAGACACAGAGTAAGCGCCCGTAAGTGTCAGCTTTTCTTGCTGCTACTGCTACTACTGCCCCACTACTATTTGGTCTCTTCACACTCCAAGATTCAGAGATTCATTGAGTAAACCTGCAGGGCTCCTTCTGGCGCACCAGACACCCCAAGGAGCCCTTTATTGCAGGGATGGCTTAATGCTGCCCCATATTTTTTTCTTCCCTCAATGCATTTTTCTAAAACATTCCAGGGGTTTATATCATTTACTTTTCTTTCATCTCTTAAATCCACTCCAGATGGACAGAAATTATTTTTAAATTGGCTCTGCAACTCGAACAGTTACGTAAACTCTGACGATGAGCTCTTTGCTCGGCCAGGGGATGGTTCCTTCTCCCGCCTGGGAAAGTCTCTGTTCCGTTACCGGGGAAGAAGCTCAGAGGTCAGAACATGGAGCCAGATGTTACAGGCCCAGCATCAGGTGGGATGGACACCAGGTGAATGACCCATGCATCACTGGATGTCCCCTGTCCTGCCTCCTATTCCCACTACTGTCCCCTTCCTCCAACCGCTCCCCATTTTTCCTGGCTTTAGTTCTGCAGGGTGCTGGTTAGCTCAGAGTCCACAGGAGGGATGACTTCCTGGCTGTCCACAACTATATCATGTCAGTAAGAGCAGGAGGCAGAGGTCGGGATGCAAAGACCCAGACCAAAAATGTTTGTTTCATTTCAGTAACAAAAAAATAGGCCGGGCATGGTGGCTTCTACCTGTAATCCCACTACTTTGGGAGGCTGAGGCAGGCAGATCACCTGAGGTCAGGAGTTCGAGACTAGCCTGGCCAACATGGTGAATCCCCATCTCTATTAAAAATACACAAAATTGGCCGGGTGTGGTGGCGCGTGCCTGTAATCCCAGGTACTCAGGAGGCTGAGGCAGGAGAATCACTTGGACCTGGGAGGTGGA
>NC_045439.1:140316359-140348396 GCF_002776525.5 Piliocolobus tephrosceles | reverse complement strand
CAAGACCCTATCTGTAAATCAATCAATCAATCCAACAGTGGTATGCCACCCAGAATAAGTATCTTTTTTGAAGTAAAAGACAAAAAGCAAAATGGGAAGAACGGGTCTGGTAGTGGGGGCTGTCTGTCACCGACAATGAGGTCTCTGAGAGCCATTCCCTACCCTTCCCCACCCTCTAGACATCAGGTCCCTTTCCCAGAAAATGAGAGCACAGGCCTAGGCTTGTGGCCTCCAAACTTTTCTTCTCTTCACTACAGAATCAATCCTCTCTTCAAATGAAGTCTTCTGTGAGAGCCCGAGATATAAAGCAAGCGAATGCAGAGGTGCCCTGGTTCACGTGGGGCCAGGCTTCCCTTTGCTAACCTGCCCAGCTCCCGAATTTGCCCCAGGAACCCTTCGCCAACCCTTGGGGCTCCAGGACGAGGTGTGAGAAAACCTCACTCTGCCATCTCTCCACAGCCCTTCTAAGTTCTGACAGTTGTGTTCTGGATGGTAAAATCCTCTAAGCATGATAACTTCATAAGCAAACCCAGTGATACGTAACACAGCTTCATCTTCCTTAAACTCACAAAGTCATCTTTTACTTATGTTCTGCGGGCTAGAAAGCAGACGGTTCACAGTGGTGGTGTTTGGATAGTGGACAATTCTTTTCTACCTTTTCTAAATTGTCTAGAATAATGATACATGAAAATAAATAAAGATCACTCTTCCAACGACGACTGCCTACTTATCAACCTATCCATCTGCACTTTCAAACTCTTTTTATTAAGAGGATTTCAGCTGGGCTTGGTGGCTCATGCCTCTAATCCTAGCACTTTGGGAGGCCGAGGCAGGTAGATCACCTGAGGTCAAGAGTTCAAGACCAGCCTGGCCAACATGGAGAAACCCTGTCTCTACTAAAAATATAAAAATTAGCCGGGCGTGGTGGTTGGGTGCCTGTAATCCCAGCTACTTGAGAGGCTGAGGCAGGAGAATCGCTTGAACCCGGGAGTCAGAGGTTGCAGTGAGCTGAGATTGTGCCACTGCATTCCAGCCTGGATAAGAGTGAAACTCTGTCTCCAAAAAGGCCGGGCGCGGTGGCTCAAGCCTGTAATCCCAGCACTTTGGGAGGCCAAGACGGGCGGATCATGAGGTCAGGAGATCGAGACCATCCTGGCTAACACGGTGAAACCCCATCTCTACTAAAAAAAACACAAAAAACTAGCCGGGTGAGGTGGTGGGCGCCTGTAGTCCCAGCTACTCAGGAGGCTGAGGCAGGAGAATGGCGTGAAGCCGGGAGGCAGAGCTTGCAGTGAGCTGAGATCCGGCCACTGCACTCCAGCCCGGGCGACAGAGCGAGACTCCGTCTCAAAAAAAAAAAAAAAAGATTTCCTATGTTGCCTTTCTCATAGACGTTCCCTTGTTGATGATCCCTTAAGTATTTTCCTCTGTGGCTTCCAGATTTTCTGAGATTGTATCTTTGAGTGGGAATGATTAAGTGGCCTGAACACTACCTGTCTGGCCCCTAAACAGGGCAACAGAGAATGCGGGGGCCTTGCTGGGGCGGTGAGTCTTCCCCCATGCCCAGCAGGAGGCAGAGCACAGCTAAGGATGGAGGCAAGCTTCCCCGCAGAGGCTGTGTGTTCAGGCCTGGGGCTGGGGTGGGATAGAGTGGCAGGGGCAGGGTGGGGAGCGGGGAATGGAGCCACCCCATACCGATGTGTCTCCGCGTCAGCTCCACTGCTGCATTCCTGTTGACATTGGACAGCAGCCCTAGGCAGAAGCGCTCCGAATTGGAGGGGTCGGTGAAGCCGTCCACAGTCATGGATGGCTGTGAGGCGTGGAATGTCTCCCCGACGCGCTGGTTCAGCTCGTAGTAGGAGATGGAGCACCAGAAGGCCGGCTCGCAGTAGGTAACTGGCTGCAGGTCTGTGGACACAGGGCAGGCTACTGGGTCAGTGGGTGCCCCAAGCCCCATGCTGCCTCGATGGGGTCCCATGGACGCTCTGGAAAACCATTTCCCCACATTGCAGAGGGATTAATAATCTCCCCACCCGGTGCCTTTTATTGCATAAAACTGGCAGCACCCACCAGAAAAAGATGCTCAGGTGTCCAGAGGAGATTCCATCAGCCTTGCCACACTGTGTGTGTAAAGGGCCATTGATTTCTTTCTTGTTCTTTTTTTTTTTTTTTTTAAGCTCATAGAGGCCCTGCCCCGCCTGCTTGACTGGATGGAAGGAGTCTTCAAGCAGGGGTTGGGCCAAACCTGAAGAGGACCAGGGGCCACCCAGTACCTGGATGAACCTGGGACAGCCACTGTCGCGTGCCCACTGTGGGGCAGTCCACACCTCCTGCACAGTCACCTCTCAGCCTCTCTTGCAGGGTTCCTAGAGTAACCACCATTAATCCCTGCCCCTAAAAGGGCTTTCAGGTTTTGGCTCTGCACCGCCTTGGGGGCAAACTCCCAGCCTGTGGAGCAGCAGCTTCCAAGCCTGCAGCAGCCAAGTGGGTTCCCAACAGCACCCCATGTCAGCACAGTGGACACACCAGGATCGTCCGCAGACTGAGCCTGGAGCCATGCCTCTTATCACAGAAACCATTTTCCACACTTATCTACATGCCGGCTGCTGGGGTGGCTAGGACGCAAACCCATCTGAAAGAAAATCTGGATTTGTCCCAGTTGTCTGTGTAGTCTCCATATGGGGCTCCTCAAAGCAAAACTGCCATCCTGCGAGGGGCTGGTTCTCTTTCTCAGAAGAGTAAATGGCAGCTTCTCCTTACACTGGAAATGGATCCCAGCCTTCCATTTCCTGGGGCCTCCTCGCCCTCCTCTTGCCCCAGCCCAGTGGCCCTGGCGCTGTGCCCTCCTACTGCACGCTTCTGCAGCATCTCCAGGTCCATCCTCTAAGCCCTTGGCCGGGCCCTTGGAATTCCCATTCACACCGATGCCACAGCCTCTGGACCAGGACTGCCCTGCGCCCTGGGCCAACCACTTCCAGTTGCTTCTCTGTGCTGCACTGACTGCTGGGCACGAGCCCTTGGCCTACCACACTCTGCTTGATGCCTACCTGAATCCCATCCATCTGCTGCAGAATCAGAGAGTCCCCTGCTCATTCTCACTCTTCCATCTCAAAGCTTCAGCCTGGCTCTGAAGTCCCTCTGGCTCTTAAATATACCTGGAGCCACACAGTCACTAAGGGTATGCCTCTATGTGAGCATCCTGACTGTCCAACTCGACCATGAGGTCCCAGGGCCCAGGCTGACATCTCTCCTCCCTCACTTTAACCCTCAGTGCAGGGCTCTGTTGAGAGGGTAACAGGAGAGGCTCCCCGTGCCCACGTCGCCCTGGCCTGAGAACCCTGCTCAATGGATACCAGGCAACGTCTAGGAGGGGGAACCCACCGGGGGGACCCCCGCTCATTAGACCTTCTGAAGGTGTGTAAAGCCCAAGAGAGAAACGTCAGAAGCTGTTCTGCCCACAGGAAGGGGTCTGGTTGCCTGCAGGACAAAGTGTCCCTGATCCCCTTATGGGGTCTAGGTACATGATCCCTTCTAAAAGCAAGGAGAATGCTACCACGAACAGAGAAGGGGCAGGCCAGTAACACCCCTGCACTCCACACACACCCAGGAAGTGTCAGCTGGAGGGTTAGGACACCCTAGGTCAGGTTTTTCAACTTCAGCACTACTGACATTTGGGGCCAGATAATTCTTTGCTGGGTGGGTGGGTGGGAGGGAGCGTCTGTAGCTTGTAGGATGTTTACCAGCATTCCTGACCCCTGCCCGCTAGGTGCTAGTAGTATACATCCATACCACCCTCTCAAGTTGTGGCAATAAAAGAAGGCTGTGGATATTGCCAGATGTCTTCTAGAGGGCAAAACGGCGCTAGATATTTAACTGGATCATGGGACACGAGCTATAAAGCCATCCTCCAGACAGACTGGAGGTCAATCTTGGCTCAGGCACAGACTAGACGTGCAACTGCGAGCAAACCAGCTACGCTCTCTGGGCCTCATCCTCTTTACTCTCGGCGCTGTTTCTAGACAGACAGAGATAACTCATGTGAAGTGCAGGGTGCGCATGAAGCACTCAGCACACGGTGTTAACACAATGATAAAAACTGGATTCTATGAACTTGAAAACAGCCTGGTCCTATCTTGATCACCATCAAGATGGAGGCAAAGCATTCTTATCCTTTTCCTCTCTTCCTGGGGTGGAGCAAAGGAAGATAAGGATGAAGGCATCAAAAGTACTTAATGGGGAAGGGAGGAAGGACAGGGCCAGGAGCAGCTGTGGCTTGTGCCCTGGCCCCTGAGGTGAGGCTGAGCCACGTCAGCCACATCTGGCTCTGGCTTTGCTTGATGCTTCAACATTCCAATGAGATAAGCTATATTCTAAACAATGTGGTCAGTAAAATGTGAGCTATGTTGCTTTGGAAACGTAAAAAAAAAAAAAAAAAATCCAAGTGCACCCCAAGCATTCAGAGTGGTCAGGCAACGTATCAGTGCTGCTGGTCACCACTGCCCAAGTGCAGGCTCTGCTGATCCTGCTGTGTGATCTTGGGGACGTGACCTCCTTCTGTAACCTCAGTTTTCCAGTCCGTACAATGACTCTGGTGCATTAGAAGACAATAACGCTGACCACCTAGGTCATTCTCCGGCACAGGTCAGCTTGAACGTATAGCTTTGGCTGGCTCTGACTTACTCAGCAGTATGTAGAACAGAACAGAGTCTGCACCCCAAAATCATAAAGCCCTGCCCAGCATTCTCTGGGTTTACTCCAGGCAGAAGAGAAAGAGCTAGGCTCCCAGGAACAGCAACCCAGCCCACCATTCAAAAAAAGAAAAAGCTGGCAGGCCACCCATTGCATCGCATGGTGCTGGAACCATGCTCTGGGGAAGGGTGGGCTTCAAGGACCCTCAGAATCAAAGACGGGCTTCGGGTCATAGGCCGAGAGGCCCTCCCAAGCAGATCTGAGCCCTTATCCAAATAGCCCTGCAACTCACAGACACACACTGGACAGTGTTGTGGAAAACACCAGACACTAGGAACCTGACACATCATTAGGAAGACACTTGTTTGAGGGAGCAGTGAAATCAGGCCAGTGGCAAAGTCTGCAGGCTGCCATTTCAGAGAGTGCTGTTTGGACAAGCTGCCCTGTGTTCAGAAGCGGGACTGAGCCGGAGCAGCACCCCAGCCATGCACTTTCTATTCTCTGCAAACAACTAAAAGCCAGACGTGCTTTCCTTCCTTTCCAGGTCCCTCCTGCCCACTACACCTCAGCTGCTTCCTCCCAAAACTTGTGCAAAAAGAGTGGCAGACCAGAAAGTATGGTCACCACCTCTGGGTTCTGCCTTCAATGGCACATTTTTCTTTAAAAAACAAACAAACAAAAAACAGACGAGATGTAGTGGCTCATGCCTGTAATCCCAGCACTTTGGGAGGCCAAGGCAGGCATATCACTTGAGGTCAGGAGTTCGACCAGCCTGGCCAACATGGCGAAACCCCATCTCTACTAAAGATACAAAAATTAGCCGGGTGTGGTGGTGGGCACCTGTAATCCCAACTACTCTGGAGGCTGAGGCAGGAGAATCACTTGAACCCGGGAGACAGAGGTTGCAGTGAGCCGAGATCACGCCACTGCACTCCAGCCTGGAGGACAGAGCAAGACTCTGCCACACATACACCAACACACACCCCGCCCCCCAAAACACTAAATATGCCCTCATTTCTTTCCCAAAGGACTTATCCTTACCTACCAGAGAAACAAAAAGGACTCTGGAAAGAAGAAGGCTATAAATGGGATAACCATGAGGTTATAGTTACTGCAAAAGCATCTAGTTTGGCTCTGAGCTTCCTAGTAAACAAGACAAAAAGGGAAGATGATATGCTCTATGGCTCTGGTTGGTGGATGGGCAATGCTTACTACTTCCTCAGGGTAAACAAAGCTTGTCCTGGCATTAAATCTTAAAAGAAATCTCTAAGGGGGAGGTGGCAACCCCTCCCCCCACCAATCAATCAATTGATCAAGCAAGCAAGCAAATAAGATCTGGTTTCCGGGGTTTACCAACAAATGCAGGAACAGTTCTATAGAAGGCTCCTCTAGGAGAAGGACTACGGGGAGGGTAAGGTGACACACCCCAATGAACGGCAGTTTCACCTCTAGGCTGAGCATTCTGCACACCTGGGGTGGAAGACAATGGCACGTGCCCACGGCCTTCCCTTCAAACAGCCCCGCTCCCGGCCAGACTTCTGAGTCTGTGCTCATCTCTCTTTCCAGTGCAGAGGTGTTAGAGACGCAGGAACCTCCAGCTCCAGCCGTTGTGGGTCCCCCGCCCCCACCAGTGTGGTGTCGGCCAGACTTCTCGAGTGCCATAGGGCACTTAATCCATGGCTGGCCCCCTGCCAGCCTAACGCATTGGCTGGCCTCAGTTTTCAGTCCTGTTCCAAGCTGGCACAGACGTTCCATTTTGTTTAAGAAAAAGAAAACAGAATAAAACCCAGAAGGCAACGCTTGGATTAAGGGATGCCTATTAAAAACATGTGCAAGAGATTCAAATCCGGTAAAGGAAAAGGTGGGGAGGCAAGAGGGGGAAATTAACTTTCTCCTCTCAATCGAAAGCAAGGAACGGACAAAGGCCAGGAGCACCGCCGCTGCAAGATGAAAGGTCAAAACAGAAATGGACTGGTTTCCTCCGGGCCCACCTCACCTGTGGAAGGCAGCTCTTCCTCACTCCAGGAGATTCCACATTCCGGTTCCCATGTTCCCCATCCGCCACTTCTCAGTCCTGCCTGGGTCCTCTGCCTGGACTGCCCATCCCCTTCCTCTGCAGGGACGCGATCTTTACGGCCCAGCTCACGTGGCTGTGAAATACTCCCTCACTGCCTCAATGCAGAATTAGCCTTGTGTCCCGCAAACTGTGTACCTGAGTCTCCTGTGCTAGAGGGTGAGGTCTCTGTGAGCCCATGCCAGCTGTGTCCCAGTACCCAGGACACTAATTCCAATCTATGTATCTAAGGACTAAAACACCAAACCAGGCTGCACAGAGACCCCCATGCCCTTTTAGCTTATGAACCAGGAACAGTGGCAAAGTCTAAAAACCGGGCCCTCGGGAGTGTGAAGACAGAGCCTGCAGCTGACTTCCTGTCATTATGTCGCCTGCCTGTGATTTCACAAGTGTGGGGAAGACTGGAGCCAGAGGTTGCCTTGTAGAAGAGCCTTGGGCAGCAGCATGAAGATACCTGGAAGTGGGTTGGGCCTGTGCCCTGGGCCACGGTCCACGCTCAGGCCCAGTGGTCTTCGGGCTGCCCTGCCACCACACATGTGCTCACACATGAGCACAGGGGCTCATGAAGCAGAGGGGAAGCTGGGCCTGTCAGGCAGAATCTCACCCAGAATCCTAACCCTGACTCGTTGAGCGACTCACTCCCAATTCACACAGTCCCAGCAGAGGTGTAACTAGGCCAGCATAAAGTGGCACCCATTCTCTGCTGGCCAGCCTCGGGGAGGGTCCTCCCTTTGGTAGAAATAACCTAAAAATCCTCAACTCTCAGGCAAGCTGCCTGAGACGGGGCAGTAGGGAGGGAGAATTATGTCAACAGGAGACGCTGTCTTGGATCCAAGCTCAAGAAACATCCCATCATCCTACTCTACATAATCTAGAGGGCAATTCACAGCAAATGACCACCTTTCAGTCCGAAGCACTGCATCCGGCATCAGCCACCTCCAAGCTGCCCTGTCTCTCTCACTCCAAGCTGCCCCATCCCCGCTTCTCTCTCCTGGCACTGGCACTCTGGGAAGCCATCGCCTCCTTTAACTGCAGCTCAACTGCCCCCCCCAGGGCTCTCCCCGGGACATTATTTTCCTCAGTCACGGCTCCGCCCTAATTGTCTCACTTTAAGACAGGGAACAACTTACTCACCGGGCAGAACCCAGCTCACTACCTTTTTCCTCTCTCCACCTGCCTCCTCCTTCCCCTCCACGTACTCCAATCCTTCCGCCTTAAATGCCTAGGAAATTCCCGGTGACTCACCCAGCACGCTGTGTAATAACAGGAACATCACCTGCTCATATCCCCTGCCCTGCGAACAACGGTCCCAGGGTCTCCGAGAGCCTGCCTGGGGCAGGATGCTGAGTCCAGTCTCAACCAGGAGTCCCTGCCCCATAATCACCAGAAGTGGCTTTGCTGGGGCAAGGAGGCTCAACCTTCCCCAGATCTGAGCCCTGGAGCTAACGCCTGGAGTGGGGAGGAAATGAAAGGAGAAACCAGCTGTCCTCTGCTTTATTTCTTTTTGCACAGTAATTTCATAATAATCTCTTTAAAAGAAATCATCAGATGTCCTGAGATGTCCCCATTTTTTCCTAGGAAGAGCTCCCTGTGTGCTTGCCTCCATCCTAGGATTTGGGACTCACTGACTCTGAGTCAGTACAAAGGCTGCCCTGCTGGGTGCCTCTACTCCCCACCTGTTACTTGCCCTTCAGTGTACTGCTGACTACTGCAGCCCCCTCCCCTCCCACACACTGCTCCCTAAAGGCTCCCCCTTGAACCCCTGATGCCAAATCCAAGGCCGCTTCTTAAATCTCATTTTGCATCTCTGCAGGGCCTGCTTGGGGCCACCGTCCTTCAGGGCTTCCCTCCCCTCTGAGCTGCTGTGACCCCATCACCCCCCGACCTCAGCCTTCCCCGAGGAACCCCCCGCCCGAGCGCGTCTCTGGCTGTCTTTCCATATTGAGCTGGGTCGCCCTCTCCACTAAATTCATCCACTGTCATGACTTCAGCCAAACTTCATTGGTGTTTGCAGAGTGAGATCTACGGATGGGCAGTGGGATGATAAGAGAGAAGTGCAGGAACAGCGATCAGTGCATGGGAGGAACACTGGGTCAGACAGGCCTCCTTCTGCAGGCTCCTCAGAGCGTGGCCATGTGAGTCCCTCCTGAGTGGGGGCTGCAGGAGGGGCCACAATACAGGCTTTCCACACTCATTCAACCACCAATCCCTTCTCTCAGGCCCCGCTGTGGGAAAGGCTGTCACATATGTTAATGGTTTCCAAATCTGCACCTCCAGCGCCAGGTGCTTTCCTGACTAAGCACAGGCAACCACCACCGTCTTCCACCCCAAACCCACTCCACTTCCTGGGTGTCCAGCCTCGATGGAGGCATTGCCATCATCCCCACTTAACGCTGGTCAACAAACCCTGCTCATTCAGGCCCATGACTCCCTCTCAAATGCATTCTCCCGGCTCTGGACCATTTCTCGAAAGCATCCATCTCAGCCTCCTCGAGAGGAAGAGCTGTCTAAGTGGGTTTTTGTTTTTGTTTTGTTTTGCCTCCAGTAATTTCCCCTAGAATTTAGATTCCACACAGTGGCCAGATTAATCTTTATGAAGCTGTCATCAGAAAACCTCCCCATTCAAAACCCATGAACAGCTGTATTCTACAGGCAAGAGGGCGCTAAGCAGACACTCAGGGGTCTTTTCTCAGTGCCCCACCTGCCATTTCAGCCTCGTCTTCCCGCCTTGTCCTTCTTGAGACAACCACCAACCACCATGCCAGCTGTCCTCAGATCACATCCTGCCCTTGGACCTGCAATGGCCTTCCCTCCTTCTCTGCCTCACAGGATCCCACCTGTCCTTCAAGGGCCCGCTCACACATGGCACAACCTCTCCCACGTCTCCCCACTCCATCCACACTTCCCTACTTTCCTCCTTGGCATTTACTATTCCTCCTTCTTCTGGGCTTGCTCCCTGGGCACCTGGCACAATGCATTACAGATGGACGTGGACACCTCCAGCTGCCCCTCCCCTGCCCCCAGGCTGTAAATGCCTGGTGCTCTCCCAGCTCTGGCCCCCAGCATCAGTACATGCTGGGAACTCAGCCAATGTTGACTGAGTGCATGAATACAGAGGAGACGCCTGGCCGGCCTGGAATTCCATCGCTCCCTCCCTTCAACCCTCAGAGTTCTTCATCTGCACCTACTTCTTGTTTTAGAATCATTTTTAGTCCTGCCTTATTGATCCCAACAAGGCCGTAGCCCCTTGATGGCTGGGTCTGTGGTCCCTCTTCCAATCCCCCACCTGAACAGCATGCAGACCACAAGTATCTGGGAATGAGGGCGTGAGGAAGAGGCAGGTAAGCAGGCAGGGCTTCCCCACCAGGGGCCACAGCCTAGCATTAGTCTCCAACGTAAAAGTCAGCAAATGCCTTGCCTGAGCCTTGTTCCTCCAAGTGAGGAGGGTGGGGACAGCTGGTCCAAATGGCCCAGCAAGGCAGTGTCATGCCGCAATGGAAGTGCAGGCTCTGGAGTGAGAGGCCCTGAGTTCAAAGCCAGCTTCTCCATTCACTAGCTGTGAATCTGGGATACATCAGTTCACCAATGTGTTCCCCGGTTTCCTAATCTGTAAAATGAAAAATCACAACACTTTTGCCTTATAAAGTTACAAGGATTGGGTTAACACGCAGGAAGCGCTCTGAATAACAGTAAACAGCAAACTCAAGAAATGTTTCCCATCGTCATCACCATCTCACCCCCTTCCAGCTATGACAATGGGAGTCCAGGCGACCTTCTGAGTAGGGATGAAGTCAATGGTTTGAATGAGTGAAGGGGAGCACAGGGGCTCATGAAGCAGAGGGGAAGCCAGGCCTGTCAGCGCAGTGTCTCATCCAGAATCCTAATCCCGACTCGCTGGGTGACTCGCCCCCGATTCACACTGTCCCAGCAGAGATGCAACTAGGCCAGTGCAAACTGGCAGCCATTCTCTGCTGGCCAGGCTCGGGGAGGGTCCTCCCTTTGGAAGAAACAACCTAAGAATCCTCAATCCTCAGGCCAGCTGCCTGAGACGGGGCAGTAGGGAGGGAGAACTATGTCAATGGGGGATGCTGCCTTGGGTCCAAGCTCAAGAAACATCCCATCATCCTCATCCTAGTCTACACAATCTAGAGGGCAGTTCACAGCAAATGACCACCTTTCCGTCTGGAAGCACCGCGTCCAGCATCAGCCACCTCCAAGCTGCCCTGGGACTGCTATGGTTTCAAAAGCAAGTGTCTGCTTGGAAGGCTGACGACTAAAAGTGCTACCTTGGACCCAGTAGGGTTTTAAAATGGCACAGAAAATAAATCTAAAGCAGCCAATCTCAAAAGCTGAAAGCCTGGAGTCAAGTTCATCATCATGGCCTTTAATTTCTCAAGAGTTAACTTCGCTTCTAGCCTTCAGTTTGTTTTTAATAACTCAGTCCTTTCATATCAGGAATCTGACCTTCCCTCTGCAAAGCCCGGCACTCACGGTGATATTATTTTACAAAAATGTTAAAACAGATCCCCCAAAGTCACATCCCACACTGCCCAGGTCAGCCTGTTCTAAAGGGTTTCAGGCATCTCCTAATACTCCAAATGATGAGTTTCTTCATCTGACGCTGTCAGTCAAGGTCTGGAAGCAAATGGGCACAAAAACCAGTCCAATCCACTTTGATTTGCCAAGAAATATTAACTGTTTCTTTTCCTGAGCCACAAATTAAGCCTCAGCAATAAAGCCCCAAACAAGATCCAACCTACATTTTCTAAAACTACCAGACCAGAATATAAAAAACTCCTATCAATAAAAACTAAACGGATATTTCATTTGTTTTGAGCCCTTTGGCAGGTTCCATGCCAAAGTCTATCCCAAGCTGGAGAACTGAAGGACCCTACTGGGTTAGAAAAGTGAGTCTTGGAAAAACTGATCCAGAAGTCTAACCACGGAGGGATGTAGCAGAAACAATGGACCCTCCACTCCAAAACATCACGAGATACCAACAACGATAAACAAGACACTTAAATACAGAAACATGTTTACAAAATAACATAAGAAGAAGAGAGAATGAAAAAACCAGATATGCACTATGATCTCAGTGGCAAGGCACAGATATGTATGTATATGCCTGATGCACAAACATCAGGACTGTGATCACACACAGTTATGTCAGGGTGCTGGGATTATGGGCACTTTGACTTTATTTTCAAATTCCTTATATGTTGCTATTTTAAGAAAAATTACATAATTGTAAGATGAAACACTCCAATAAGTATATCTGAAACAAGTCTTTAAATGTCAGGGGGCTGGAGTCTGCACGGCTGTCCATGGCTTTGCACCAAACCGCACACGTATGCTTAGCTGACCACAGACCCTCGTTCTCCTGGGCATAAGGTTTGGGGAATTTTCATTCACTCACGTCTACCGGCCCCGCCAGGGGAAACACAAACCCGGCATATGGTTGCCTTTCCTGCCACCACTGTTCTCAAGTTTCTCCGTTCTGTGGTGACCTCAGCATCACCGTAACCAGAAACCTGATGGGCTGAGCTGGGCTGAGGGTAGGCGTCAGGGGAAAGCCTTACCTTCAGGGCCCCCTCCCCACACTGGCGACTCGCCAGGGCTGCAGCTAGAGGGGGTTCCAGTTGTGTGCACCAGGAGATACTCACCCAAGTTATTATGTGCTGGGGACATCGGATTCGGGGATAGGTTTGGAGAACCTGCGAGGTGAGACACACTTGTGAGACTTCACAAAAGATTCTTGGCCTGGAGAGCCAAATTACTAAACACTTACATATCAAGGTGGGGTGGCTCAACACAGCAGAAAGAAAACCCTGGACTGAGCCTCCAAGTCCCAGGAGAAGGCCTACGCCATACCCTTGCCCCTGCTTTCCCTCCCTGAGCCCCAATTTCTTGTCTGGAATGAATGAATTGAGTGGATGATCTCAGAGGTCTCGGAGGGTTTTATGATCCTAACTAAGACTCCCAGCTCAGGGCTGCTAAGTTCTCAACTAGAATAGGTGACACCTTTTTTCTTTAGCTTACACCACCTGCCCTATTAACTATGCCCTCAGGAAAATCAGAGGAGCAGGGAAGCCCTTCTCCCAAGCTGCAAAGACCCAGGCAGCAGGAGGCCAGCCCTCCCACACAGGCGGGGCTTGAGGCCTCCCCAGCATCACCAGCCACGACCTTGGTCAGAGGCTGCAGCAGCTCAGGTGCTAGAAAGATCAATTCCAGGAAACTCACAAACCTGTCTCAGAAACCCTGCAACTCAGCAACCAGACAAAAACACTTTATGCAAAAGATGATGGTGCATGTGGGAAAAAGTCTAAATCTACCCAATTCTTAAACTCTATTATGTTCTCTACACCTCTCACCTCCAGAGAAAAGAACTCACATGGTATCAGCCTTCAAAAATAAACAGTGGACACCTTTCCAGAGCAGCATCCTGCTCGTCACCCCTCCTCTGTTCCTCTATCAAGGAGGCTGCAGAGGCCAGGTGCAATGGCTCACATCTGTAATCCCAGCACTTTAAGAGGCTGAGACTGGGGGGATCACTTGAACCCCGGAGTTTGAGACCAGCCTGGGTGATATAGGGAGACCCCATCTCCACAGAAAAAAAAAATAGCCACGAGTGGTGAAGGCTGAGGTTGGACAACTACTTGAGCCTAGGAGATAGAGGCTGTAGTGAGCCATGTTTGCACCACTGCACACCAGCCTGGGCAACAGAGTGAGACTCTGTTTCAAAAAATAAAAATAAAAAAGGAGGCTATTTATTTATTAACCACCCTATGGGGTCTAATTCCACCCCATGAAATCTATCAGTCCTGAGACTGGGTCGCATCTGGCCTCAAGCGAATGTTGCCTTGCACTGTTCATGCGATCTCTTCTTTTGCCCCCAACTCAGCTATAACCTCCTTGAGGGCAAGGGAAGAACCACAGATTTCTCCTCCTTCCCTGTCACCCCTAATGCAAAGGGGGGATGTGGAATGTTCACTGAGAGAACTGAGTTACATAATCAGTCACAGGGTCTAGACAACCCCACAAATCAGCTATGTGAGTTTGGCTCAGCCGTTTAACTTCTATGAGCCTTAATTTTTTCTGCAGGTATAAAATGAGGATACTATCATCTACTGCGTGACATGTAAAAATTAAGTGAGACTGTGCATTTAAAAATGCTTACACCATGACTGCTACGTGGTAGGCATTCGATAAATGCTTGTCCCCTGTTTTGTGGTGACCTGAACCACGAAGACCTAGGAAGTCCAAGGGGCCTTCTCGCAGGTCTAAAAGGGTGTGGAGGTAGGTGAGGCGACATGGGGGACAACAAGGTGACCCTCTGGCCCTGAGATGCTACCACACCCTGGGGGGCAGGGAAGCCAACCCCACGAGCAACTGGACTATCCAAGCAGGCAACTCTGAAGAACGAGACTGAAACAGGAGAGCCCCCGCCCCCCACCCACACACTGGCTGGGGTCCGCAAGTCCGGTCTGTCTCTACTTCAGATAAATCACTCATGTTCACAACAGGGCCCTGCAGGCACCCTTAATGAGAAGAAAGGAAGAAGGGAGAGGGGACAGAGAAAACGGAGGCACAAAGGAGGAAGAGGAGGGAGAAGAAATGAGAGCGGACAGGATGAACTCTCGGCTGCTCTTTCCAATCTCCAGCCCCTCTGGTCCATGTTTGTTTGTAACAATAATCACTATGCAAATACAGAGAGCAGCAGAGGGGGAAGAGGGAGCGCAGAGTGGGAACAAACACAGCAGCTGGAGACATGTTGCTCCGCTGGCCTGCTTCCCGTGCCTGCACTGAATAGCTGCAAGCTCGCAGCGGTCTCTTGGCATTGGATACAGGAAGGTCTTCGATGCATTCCAGCCGGTTCGCGCTGCTAGCCACTCCGCCGGGTGGGTGTGTTTCACCGGGTGTGCTCAACCCAAAAGTGCCACGACGTCCAGGCTGGATTTCAGCAACTACAACGGACACACAAGTCTCTTTCGTTCTCTCAGGAATTGCACGACCTCAGCTGGATGCGGTATAATCCCACACTTTGGGAGGTTGAGGTGGGTGGATCACCTGAGGTCAGGAGTTTGAGACCAGCCTGGCCAACATGGTGAAACCCTGTCTTTACTAAAATTACAAAAATGAGCTGGGCATGGTGCTGCATTGCCTGTAATCCTAGCTACCCAGGAGGCTGACGTGCGATAACAGCTTGAACCCAGGAGGCAGAGGTTGCAGTGAGCTGAGATCGCGCCATTGCACTCCAGCCTGGGCAACAGAGGGAGACTCCGTCTGGGGCGGGTGGGGGAAGGAACTGCACGATCTCTTCTGGGCTGTGTGCGAGGGCAGGTGGCTCCGCTGTGTCTAGCGGCTCTGTGTGTACGAGGCATGCCCACCACCATTGGAATGGAACATCTGCGTGGCTCCCTCTCCCCTTCTCTCCCTCTCCCAACCACACACAACTCAGTACACATTCTATGTGGCAGCTGGGGTTCAATTCAAGAAGCTGCTGATCTGGAGCCAATTTGGTCCCATAACAAATGATATGGGAAACATCTGGAGATGTAGCAGGAGCGAGCTAAAGCCTGCCCCTCACGGCAGGAGCACACACATCGCATGTGGTTGTCACACAAAAATACTGGCTTCAGGGGTCTCCGCTGGTCATCAGAAGAGGCATTAGCTCCATTTAGCCTTTCCTTGCCTCCCACCTGACTTCTTGAGGTGATCGAGGCCACTCTCCACCCTGCTGCTGGTGACATCTCACTAAGTCCCAGGCCCTGCTTACAGCCTGCAGTGGTTTCCATCAGCCCTGACGAAATGCCAAGTGGTCTTGCCAGCTTGAAGGTCCATCGCACTCGGGCCCCGGTGTGGCGGGCCCTCCCATCTTCCTCCCCACTGGAGAGAGTGTATCCTCCAGTCACGCTGAGCTCCCCGGGCTGGACGCTCTCTGGACTCCAGACACACTAAGCTCTTACTGTCCCCAGAATGCACCAGGCTCAGAATGCACCCAGAATTGCCCAACTCCCATGACTCTGCCCGGCACACCCCTTGCCCATTCTGACAGCTTGGCCAACACCTACACATCACCAAGACTCAACCTGGGGAAAAACCTGGACTGCAAGGTGCTGGTCCTCCCCAGACCAGATGAAGTGGCCCTGCTGTGCGCCTGGTGCCATGCGGCATCTTCCATCAGGGCATACACGAGATGGCCCAGTGACCGCTGGCTGTCCTGTCAATCTCCCCCACCATCTGCAGGCAGCTCGGACCCTCTTCTCTGCCCTGCCCCTTGCACATCATGGTTGCTCTACAAATGCTGGAGAGAGAGAGGAGGGAGGGAGGGAGGGAGGGGGCGAAGAGGAAGGGACGGAAGGGCTGAACCCACCAGCTGCTAATCAGTTAAGAATAAGAGCATATCTCTGCATGACTGACCTGCGTCCATGCTGTGGTTCATCTGGTGGTCACTGGTTTCTCCATCTTCACTCAGGTAGCCAGGGGGTGGGGTCTCTGGGAATCAGAAGGAAGGAGGTCCGTTAAAAGGCCTTCACAGCTGGGCTCTGAGACACCTTTTGCAAACACATCACACATGCACACCACGATGCTAGTGTCCGTGGCTGCAGGAGCTCCAGGTCTCGGAATAGAGGTTCCAGCTCTTGGTTCTGTTGTCCTAGCCTCTCTCCACCTCTGACTCCCACTTGGATCATAACTGCCTTTGCTCACGCAGGACCGGACCAACTCCCACGTCTGAAGTGTGTACTCCTAGAGCCTCCACCAGGCTAACTTCTCCTGGTCTTTCAAGGTGAGGGTTAAGCCCCACCCCCTCCAGGGAGGTGTCTGGACTTGCCTCTGCCTCACCCCTCTTTGTCCTCTGAAGACCTGCAGGCTCAGACCCACCCTCTACTATCTTCTCCTGTGCAGACCAGAGATTTGTTGTCTCTAGGGGATGTGTCCTCACTCAGCAGTTAGGTTACAAGTTCAATGGCGACAAAGACAGTGCGATCTACTTCTCTGAAACCTCCCCCGGGCCCTGACTGAAGCCCTCCAAAGTTTGCTATTTGAACAGGGAGTAGTTGACTTACCCCTGGGACGCCAGGGCTAGCCGCAAAGGATCTGAGAAGGTTGGACAGTGGGTCTCTCCTTAACACTCTGACCCAAGCACACAGGTCTGTAGCCAACCTCAGCTCAGTAAACTAACCCAGGATGAACGTCACGTCCAAATTAGCATGCTCTAAGAGGAACGCAGCAGGATTACTGCCCCAGCAAGCAAAAGTGACTAGCCCAGTGCTGCCAAGCACAGCTTTCCTGGAGTCGGAAAGTGCTGGTGATTCACACATTATTTGCATGTAAATGAGGGGCTTCTAAAAACATTTGCAGTCTTTGACAGCAAAGCCCATTTCTCCCTGCAGAGTGA
This sequence comes from Piliocolobus tephrosceles, assembly GCF_002776525.5. Lineage (NCBI taxonomy): Eukaryota > Metazoa > Chordata > Mammalia > Primates > Cercopithecidae > Piliocolobus > Piliocolobus tephrosceles. The sequence continues at coordinate 140,331,234 of NC_045439.1, read as the reverse complement.
AAACTCAAAGTTACTTCAATTCCCACCCAGGTTGGGGCCCCTCACCGAGGCCTGATGCCCAGGCGAATTTACAGAACCAGCTCTCTGCACTTGCTGCCTGGCCCTCAGCTCACTCCCCGCCTCTGCAGACCCCCAGTCCACTGGGGACTGAACGCCAGTCCCGGCCTCATGGGCGGTGAGAGAAACAGTGTTGCTATTTCCGCTTCCAAAATAAATGACTGCACCAAGGCCGGGCGGAAGGGTCACGCTGCTGCTCTACGCCAAGAAAAGCATCACTAGTGAGGGGGGAGCTGAGGCCATGGGTCCTCTCCCAACAGGGATGTGGTTCTGAGTCAGGGGCCCTCAGGTCAAAGCTGTGCACAGAGAGGGGATGAACAGGGGACGGCCAGGGGGCAGAGACTGGGGACACAGGACTGATGTCTGACCGCCGCCCCTGCCTCCCAGGCCAGCCTGTGCCGCCCACGTGCCTACCTGGAATATTGCTCTGGGGCTCGATGCCTGCGGGGAAGTTAGTGTTTTCGGGGATGGAATGGCTGTAGTCGTCCAGTGGGGGGAACTCGGCCGGGATCTCTGTGTGGCGTGGCACCAACACAGGAGGTAGAACTGTCCGGGGGAGACAGAGCAGAGGTGGCTCAGTGTCGATGCCAGAGCAGCACCAAAGTCCCCGCACCCCCAAGTGTACCACAGACCCTCGGGGGGGTGGCGGGTCGGGGGAGAGGTGATGACCCCGGCACCTGCTGTCCCCATAGGCGGGCCAGGCAGCATACCTGGTGTCTCTACTCTCTGGTAGTGGTAGGGATTCACGCAGACCTCGTCCTTCTTCATATTGAAGGCGAACTCGCACAGCTCCATGGCCCGCAGCTCGTGGTGGCTGTGCAGGTCCGGCCATCGCCACAGGCGGCAGTAGATGACATGAGGGAGCCCCTTCCGATGGGACACCTGCAACCGGCCATCCAGGGACCTGCCGGGACGGGGAGGGGCAGAAAAAGAGGGAAATGTGGATTGCCCGTGCTTTCTGCAGAGTCCGGCCTCCTACTTTCAGATACTTGGAAAGCTCTCCCTCCCCTCATTTCTCCCAGATCCAGAGGTCCAGGAGATCAGAGCACTGCTAACTGTAAGTGCTGGGAGGGATCTCAGGAGAAGACAACAAAGGCCCCCTGTGAGGACCCCCAGCTGGCAGAGCAGGCCTCATCCACCAGTTCCCAGTGGGTTCCCCAACTTTGTACTGCTGTTCAGGGAGCTGCGTTCCACGGGAAGGGCCCACACTTCACTTGTGCTTGGAAAAGGTCCAGGAGCCACTCATCAGCTTCCTACACAGCCCAGAGGTGTGGAGAGGGGACAGGGCTGGGGAGGACAATGAGAGTTCTTTAGGCACAGATATGGTGACTACAGTGATCCAAAGAAGAGTGACAAAGTACACAGGCTGCCTCCCCTCATTCACCCAGGTCTTCCCTTGCACATTAGAAAGTCAAAGGGAGAAAAGAAAACTTGCCTTTCCTCCTTTCTTTCTTTCTTTTTTTTTTTTTTGAGACGGAGTTTTGCCCTGTCACCCAGGCTGGAGTGCAGTGGCACCATCTTGGCTCACTGCAAGCTCCATCTCCCAGGTTCATGCCATTCTCCCGCCTCAGCCTCCCGAGTAGCTCCCACCACTACGCCCAGCTAATTTTGTTTTTGTATTTTTAGTAGAGACAGGGTTTCATCATGTTAGCCAGTATCTAGTAGGTATACAAATAGTTTTTCAATGAAAGAACAGACCCATTCTAGCCCTGCAGTTCAAAACCTTCTGATCTACCTGCCTCAGCCTCCAAAAGTGCTAGGATTTCAGGCGTGAACCACCACTCCCTGCCCCTCCTTTCTCTCTTTCTTAGTTATTTGTGGTGAGCAGGGAGGCAAAGGGGGAAATTAAAGGGATTTTTTTTTTTTTTTTTTTACTTTTGATACAGAGTCTTGCTCTGTCACTCAGGCTGGAGTGCAGTGGCGTGATCTCGGCTCACTGCAACCTCCACCTCCCAGGCTCAAGTGATCTTCCCAGCTCAGCCTCCCAAACGCCCACCTACAGTGGGCCAGTGCCATGACCCTGTGTGAACCATGTCTTCTATGCCAAGCAGCTATGACCTGGTGCCCTTACCTCTCAAGCCAGGCCAAAGTGTGGTCCCTGACCAGCAGCAGAGGTTCAGGGAAGTTTGTTAAAAATGTACACTCTCATTGCCTACCCCAACCTACTAAATCAGAATCCTTCCCTTTGTGAAATCCCCAGGTGATGTGCATGACGAGAGTCTGGGTGGCCTACAGGAAAGGACGACTGGGGAGCTCAGGGGTGGCAAAAGCATTGTCAGCTACGGGCAAGGCGGGGAGGCAGAAGGTTTCCGGAGGGACGTACAACTTCAGATAGTGTCTGATATTAGGTGAGGAGGTGCCACTAAAATGGAGTCCCTTATTTAGCACATATTTAATGAGAACCTATTATGTGTGGCAATAAGGATACAGTGGTAAGGAAAGAGACTTCACTGTGAGAAAAGGTTGGCAAAGTGGTCCCTGTCTGCATGGACCTTCCACTCCCCTGGGCAAGACTGACATTAATCAAATACTCACTGAAACCACTTTGGGAGGCCAAGGCGGGTGGATCGCTTGAGATCACGAGTTCAAAATCAGCCTGGCCAACAAGGTGAAACCCTGTCTCTGCTAAAAGTACAAAAATCAGCCAGGCGTGGTGGTGCGTGCCTGTAATCCCAGCTACTCAGGAGGCTGAGGCAGGAGAATCACTTGAACACGGGAGGGGGAGGTTGTAGTGAGCCAAGATCGTGCCACTGCACTCCAGCCTGGGCAACAGAGCAAGACTCCATTTCAAATAATCATCACCATCATCACAGAAACCTACAATTACACGCAATGAAAGTGTCCTGAAGGAAAATAACAGGGAACCCCAAGAGTGTATGACCATGGCACCCCACTTTGCTGAAGGGTTGGACACGGCATCTCAGAGGAAGTGATGGTTGACCTGAAGGCCTAAAGGGTAAGTAAGAACTAACCAGGCAAAGGGGTGCAGGAGAAGGGCAGTACAAAGAGAGGGAAGGGCACACGCAAAGGCCCTGTGGAAAGTGGAAAACATAGTGAGGCCGGAAGAACAGAATGAAGGCCAGAGGGACTGGAGAGGCGATCGTGAGAGTGAGCTGGCTCGAGACGAGGCTGGGGAGGCAGGCAGGGCTACTCTGCAGGGCCCTGAAGGCCATGATAAAGGGTTCTCCTGTGTTCTAAAAGCAGTACGTAGCCTCTGAGATGTGCAAGTGGGCTGTGCATATGTGTGAAAGAGACAGGTCCTGTGGAACTCTGGCTACATGTGACCAACAGACTATGGGTAGCAGGGATAGAAGTGGGGAGCCGATGAGATGGATGCTCATGAGTCACAGGTACCCCATTAAGAGGCAGGACTGCTCTTTCTTCAAGGAGGCCCACCCTAGGACCCTGCCAGTCAGTGCCATAATTTTTCTAATAGCTGGGCAGGGCTGGCAGTGAGACATTTGCAAGCTTTCCCTCTGTGCCTTCTTATGACCGAGGGCACCCATTTGCCTGAATACACAGAATTCATGGGCACTCTGTGAAGGAGGGGCTGACCAGATGCCACCAACAGCACCAACCAAAGAGAGAAACAGAGGGATCCAATCGCACTCTCCAAGCCACTGGCCTGGGAAGGGGAAAGGACAGACAAAGGTCATAGCTGGGCTTGGTCACAGGAACTGACCCAGAGCTGCTGACTAAGGGCATCTCGAAGGATGTAATTACCTTCCTCCCGTGGGGCCCCAGAACAAGGAAGCCCTACAGCTGAAAAACAGTAATTACCAGGCAGATCGAGAGGACAGCCTGGGACTCGTCCCTGAAGTATAAAAGGAGGACTGGCGGATGTGGAGTCATAAGACCTGGGGTCAAGGAGGGTTCTACTCTCCTAGCTGGGAGACACTGGGCAGCTCATGAGCTTCCTAGGACACTCAGTTGTCTTGTCTATAAAATGGGGTATTCTCCTGCCCCTTGACCTCCTGAAGCTTGGTTTCCATTTGAAAGTGCTTCGTAAACACCCACAAATTAGCATTATTATTCTACACCACAGCAGATACTCCCCAAACCCAGCTCTGGACAAGCAGGGTGAGTTGGGGGTTGAACAGGAGTAAAAAGGAGAGTGGGAAGTAATTATTCAGCTGTTCTCCTTCTCCTGCAAAGCCACTGAGTGCCCACAGATTAGGGAAGTGGCCACACTTGCTCTTCGGTGTTTGACAAAAGTTCCAAAAAAGGGCCAGCTGGACATCATAGCCTCCTCTGCAAGAGAAGGCCTTGGAGAAAAGCTCAGGCCGGCAGCGGGAGAGAATGAGGCTGTGGAGGTAAGCTCCATCTGGGTGATAGAAGTGGGTAGCCTTTCTGCCTTAAAAGTAATATTAACCATACATGAATTACTTTGATATTTATTACATTTCTAAAAGCAAGGTAGCTACAGTAATCAAGGCAGTATGATAATAGCACGAGGACTGACAAACGGATCAATGGACCCTAACAGAGTCCAGAAATAATTACATACATATGGACAACTGGCTTCAACAAAGGTCCAAAGACAATCTAGTGGAACAAGGACGGTCTTTTCAACAAATGGTGATGTAACAACTGGATATGTAAAAAAGATAATCTTCAAACTACACATTGTACCCTATACAAAAACAAACTGAAGTGAAACTTAAAACTCTAAAACTTCTAGAAGAAAACAGGAGAAAATCTTTGTGACTTTCTGGGATAGACAATGATTTCTCAGCTACTACACAAAAAAGCACTTCATTTAAAAAAAAAAAAAAAAATCACACCGCATCAAAATTTAAGCTTCTGGTCTTTAAAAGACACTGTTAAAGGAATAAAAAGGCAAGCACTAACTGGGAGAAAATATTTGCAAAGCATACATCTGATAATAGACCTTTTTCTAGAACTCTGAAAACTCAATATTAACAATTCAATCTTTTAAAAAAGAGGTATGATTTGAACAGACACTACCCAGAAAGATATGAAGGCAACAAGCATATGAAAAGATGCTTGAGAACACTGGTCATTAGAGAAGCACAAATTAAAACTATGAGATAGGACTACATACTTATTGGAATGGCTAAAATTTAAAAGCCTGATCATGCCATGTGTTGGCAAGGATGTGGAGCAACTGGAACTCCCTTCCACCACTGGTGCAAATGTAAAATGGTACAACTATTTTGGAAAACAGCTTGGAAGTTCCTTTCTAAAATATTTTATTTTGGGGGATATGCAGTAGCTATACTTATTTATAGGGTACTTGGCGATATTTTGATACAAGGATACAATGTGTAATGATCAAATCTGGGTAATTGGGATATTCATCCCTCAAACATTTGGAAGTTTCTTAAAAAGCTAAAAAACCATAAGCCTACCATATGATCCACCATTCCACTTCAAAGTATTTACCCAAGAGAAATAAAAGTCTATGTCCAAAGACTTGTACATGAATGTAATAGCCCCAAATTGAAAACTACTCCACGTGTATTAACAGACGAATGAGCTATAACATATCCATACAAAGAAATACAACTCAGTACTAAAAAAGGATGAACTACTGATACACGCAACACTATGAATGAAGCTAAATTAATGCTGCTGCGTGAAAGAAGCCAGGCATGATTATGTTCATGTAAAATTATAAGGTAATTTAAACTAAAGTAAAAGGCACACTAATCTTAATCTAGTGACAGAAAGCAGGGATCAGTCATTGCCTGAGGACAGAGGGAGTTACAGGGAGGGAGTAGGGATTGGAGGGAGCAATTACCAAGGTGCACTTGGAAACTTTTTTGGGGGTAAAGGTTGTTTATTCTCTTACTGCTATGGTGGTTTTACAGGTATATACATATATCAACATTTGTCATAGTGCACACTTTATATATGCATGGCTTATTATTTATAAATTATACCACCATTCCAAAAAAAGTCAACGGATTTAATAAGCCTGAGTTTAAATACTGACTCAGTACTTGCTAATTGTACAAATTTGAAAAAAATCACTTAGTGTCTTGGTCTTAATATTTTTCATCTGAAACATTGGGTGTACATGGTGGCTCACACTTGTATTCCCAGCATTTTGAGAGGCCAAGGCAAGTGGATTACTTGAGCCCAGGAGTTCGAGACCAGTCTGGCCAATATGGTGAAACTTCATCTCTACAAAAAACAGAAAAATTAGCTGGGCGTGGTGACCCACGCCTATAGTCCCAGCTACTCAGGAGGCTGAGATGGGAGGATCGTTTGAACCCAGGAGGTTGAGGCTGCAGTGAGCTGTGACTGCACCACGGCACTCCAGCCTGGGTGACAGAGTGAGAACCCGTCTCAAAAAAAAAAAAATTCTTTTCCCCAGAGGGATAAAATTTAAAAATGAAATATTAGTAAGAACACTCAATATTAACAATCAATTTTTTCAAAAAAGAGATATATGATTTGAATGGACACTACCCAGAAAGATATTCCAGAAAGTGGCAGGAATCTATTGTCAGTATTGTCACGTAACCATTACTGCCTCTTTACTATGATAGTGCCCGGCAAAGTAAGGAACACAGTAGGTCCTCAACAACACATCTCTTTCCCTGCTTCGGCCATCTGGGTGCACAGCCAGGAGGGTCACAGTGAGTCCTCATGTCTGTCTGGTGCTTTAAATTTTCACAAGGCTTCTGTGTTCCTTATCTCAGATCATCCTCACCACAACACTGTGTGGCTAATAAGGCACATCTTACAATCGTCCCACCTCACTGTACACCCATACCCTGGAGAGGCAAAGCGCATGTCACAGGATCACACAGCAGTCTGTATCAGGGCCGTGCCAAGTGGCCAGCACTCCTGGCTCCCAGGTTGGGTTCTGATGGCAAGGAGACAGGCACCTCTCACTCTCCAGCTCGCAAGCACACGACCACCAATCTGGCTTGGCAGTATTTTCTAAAAGTCATCTGGACCCTGCTTCTGTGGGCCATGCAATTCCCAAACTCATAACAGGGAGGGCATCTCATTTACTTCTTACGCATCAGCGACAAGTCTTCTTGGTTCGGAGTCTGGGCTGCCCAGAGCCCTGGCATGGTTCCTCCTTTCTCCCTCTGCCCCACTCAAAATATATAGCAATGCTTACCAAAATAATAAGAGCAAATTTGGAGTTTCAGCTGCTGGATTTAATATAGCTGATGTGTCCAGAACACACCCTCCCAAGCCTTATAGGGCACTGGGCCCACTAAGTAAATCCAATAAATAAGTCTTAATTCTGAGCTGATGTTACCATAAATATGCTTGGTTGCAGAAAATGGTCTATTTATGACCCACTCTTCTCCCTGGCCCAGCCCTTCCTCCCAGCCCAAAACCAGCTGCTGGCATTAGGAATACAGTCCCAGGAACCTGCCGCTGGGCCTCCTCCCCGTTTATGACTGAGATCTCTCCCACACCCACTGGCTTCCTGATGACAGACCCCCAAAGGTCTTTCGCTAGCAACTCCCTCAAGTTCCTCTGACAGAAGGTTTTAATCCTTAAATATATTCTTCCCTAGCAGAACAATTTCCTGTTACAGGAAATTAGGTTTCCTCCCATTGGCTTCAAGTGGGACCTGTAAAGTATCCCAAAATGGTGGTGAGAGCCACAGCCAAGGATGCGGCCATGCCAGAGCCCAAAGCTGATGGCACAGGTGAAGCCTGCCAGAGTGCACCCCAAGGAGAGAGGGTGGGGCTGGGGCCCACCTCATGCCAAGGGTTACTCACGTCTGCACTTCCACCCATCAGCCACTCAGCCATCTGTGGAACAACACAGAGGCTGGGAGAAGGTGAGGAGCAGAGTACGTAAGTTCCAGAAACATGCCAAGATCTATTCAGCACTAACTATGTGCCAGGCACATGATTGCTACGTGAGCACGCAGAAATGGCAACACCCCCAGGACCCTCGCCCAGCTCAGAGAACTCAGGAGGCTTGCCCAAGGTCATATACCTTGTAAACGGCAGAGCCAGGATTCAAACCCAGACCAGGGCTGAAACACGGGAGATAGAGGCAGGTAGGATGAACAGCGCTTTTTCTGTTATCCCATGCTGCATCGCCATTATTAAAAGTGACCATTCGGCCGGGCGCAGTGGCTCATGACTGTAATCCCAGCACTTTGGGGAGCCGAGGTAGGTGGATCACCTGAGGTCAGGAGTTCAAGACCAGCCTGGCCAACATGATGAAATGCCGTCTCTACTAAAAACACAAAAATTAGCTGGGCACGGTGGTGTGTGCCTGTAATCCCTGCTACTTGGGTGGCTGAGGCAGGGGAACTGCTTGAGCCCGGGAGGTGGAGGGTGCAGTGAGCCAAGACTGCACCATTGCACTCCAGCCTGGGTGACAGAGCGAGACTCCATCTCGGAAACAAAAAAAAAAAACTTCATCAATCACCATTCATCAATCACCGCATAGTTATTGAACACCTACCATATCCCAAGCACTGTGCCAGTTAACTGGGCCAAATAAGTGAACAAAGAGTAAATTTGTTAACATTATCATATTTCAGTTGAAACCTATTTTATTTAATACACACATATGCTCTTACTACTGAACCTTCTAGTCACTTTCAGACAAATTTTCTTTTTCAACTTGCCCATTGAGTAGTAATAGTAACAACAGAGGTAGAAGTGACTGCTGCTATGTACCAGGTACTGTGTTGGCCACTTGATGACTGTGACAGAGTGAATTAGTCACCCCTCTCTGCAGCCACGCTTTCTGCTCTGTGGCTCTGCCACTCCTCCTACCATGGGTGGCATGTATTTTGTCCCTTGACTTTGGGGTAGACTATTGACTTGTATTGGCCAGTGGAATGTGAGCAGAAGGGACAGACTGCCATTGTATGTCTTTGCCTGTCCTCTTGTACCTCTGCCATCATCATGGGACCTCCCTCCTCTCTCACCTGCCCACCCCCAGGCAGCTACTGCCCCATATGCTGGGCTCAGAAATGAAAACACGTGGAACAGACCTAAGCCAAATCTGTAGCAAGGAACCAAGCCCAGGTGAGCCACAGAAGCATGAGTAAGCATAAACAATGGATTTAAGCTGCTGGGTTTTTAGAGTGCTTTGTTACGCAACACTAGCTGACTGATGCACTGACTCCACCACCAGTTTTCCCAACAAACTTGCAAGTATCATTATCTCCATAGATGGACTGAGAAACAGAGCACTTGGGAGGTTACCCAACGAAAGTCTAACTTTTCCCAGACTTAATATAACGTGAAGCCAGGCTGCGTGACTCAGATTCTTCTCCCTAATTCTAAATGGGGCATAGCCCTATGCCCAGATCTTGAATACAACACCAGGATAAGACTTAACTATTTCAGAAGGACAACCTACCTAGAGGCTTTGGAGTCAATTTGCATAAAATATGAACTTACCCCCAAATACTCATCTAGTATTCATTTTTTTAAAGTAGCCCCAAATAGCACATTAATAACCCAAAAACCAAACCTCCAGCGTACATTTCACCTCAGTTTATTCTGTATCTAGATATTTCCCATCTGCTATGTTTAATGGGAAAAAAGGAGCTGTTTTAGATCTCGGGGTTGCCAATGAATGCCCTGAAGCCACACTGATACATACACGCGTGTTCCCAGAACATACATGCTGCAGCAGATATGCCCATCTGCCCTCATAGTTTCACATCCTCCCCATTTCTTTCCCTTTGACAGCAATCAAGCTACCCTACTATTCCTGTGTTCACTCACCTGCAATTAATTTTTTTTTTTTTTTTTGAGATGGAGTTTCACTCTTGTCACCCAAGCTGGAGTGCAATGGCACGATCTTGGCTCAGTGCAACCTCCGCCCCCCGGGTTCAAGCGATTCTCCTGCCTCAGCCTCCTGAGTAGCTGCGATTACAGCTGCCCACCACCACGTCCAGCTAAATTTTTGTATTTTTAGTAGAGACAGGGTTTCACCACGTTGGCCAGGCTGGTCTTGAACTCCTGACCTGTGATCTACCCACCTCGGCCTCCCAAAATGCTGGGATTACAGGCGTGAGCCACCACACCCGGCCTAAAATCTTTATACTCTACTTAAATTTTGCATTCTACGTGGGTTTTCTTTATCCTTTTTTCTGGTTCAAAATAAAAGCAAGACTTGAGTGACTTCAAGTTTGGATGACGTGCTCATTCCATCAGACCTTCCGGGAAGGCAGAAAAAAATTCTGCTGGTAGCTTGAAAGTCTCCTTGCCTCGGTTCCATTTGGTCTTTGAACTGTAAGCTCACCCTGAGAGCTCTCTTTCTGCTGCTCTTTAATACGCAAGTATTAGAACATGCCTTTCTTTCTTCCATGCAATGGACCACCCTCAGATAACTGCTTAATAAAGGAACAAATAAGAAAGCCCTGAAAACACTGTCTGCCAAGAGGGATGTTTGATTTGGGGGTTCACTCATTCCCTTTGGTACACACAGTCAAATCCAAAGCATCCTTTGTGCTGGGGAGAAGTTCTTCAGGGAGTTATGGATCCAGTACCCTGGGTCCATGTGACAAACCACAGAGGCCCAATGTTCAGAAAACAAAATGTCCTGGTGAGGCGACACTCTGGCTAACTCTATGTCTGCCTGAAAACTCACTTTGGAGAACTGTGACGGCTGACCCTTGAGGAACCTTGAGGGTACCTGGTCCAATCCCTTCATTTTGGGGTTAAGGAAACAGACTCTGATGCATCAGTAAGATCCTTGTTCAAGGTCACTCAGCAAATTACTGCAGTGTGAGAAGGAGGCCTCGCAATTGCCTCTTTCCTTGCAACGAAGCTGGTGTAGCCAACTTTCTTGCCAGTGATGTTTATAAAACACATGTGAGTCTACTTTCCTGCTTTGGTAAGTTAAGAACAGCAAGACAATTTTTTCTTTGTTGTATTGAATCTTAAGTTGCCTGAAGGTCTTTAAGATCACAAGTGTTTTCTGTTTTTTCAAACAGAGACTGAGCAGTTGTTGACTCTGGTTGAAAGACCTATAATTTGATTATATTATGATTAGCAGTAGTAAAAAAATATTAGCCTATAATTGTAATTTTCTGAAGCTTGAAATCAAAGAATTACAAACAAAAGGAACTCAGGATGTACACTGAATATACTACACCCCCGGCATTTTCAAAGATTTTTAAAACTGTCGTTTATTTAAACTCCATTTCCAACATTAGCCTGTTCTATTTGGTGCCACAAAGAAATCTAGTGAGGTCAAGTATGTGGTTGGCCAGGTTCTAGATAATTGAGGTCTCACTGCAAGTTCTACCACAGTGACCATGTGCTCTGTCTCTAGCTGAGTTTCCTGAGTGTTCTTAACAAGTTCTGTAAGTATACTAAGCATATTTTTTAATGTTCCAGTTTAGATTGGCCATGAAGAGCTGAAGACAGAATTTCACAACCCTTGATACCAGTCACTAAAACATTTCCACCAAGAACAACTCAATTTTCATCTGAACTTATAAATGGACAATACCTAGTGCTTCAGGCATGAATGCTGCCAGTCTGGGGGAAACCAAATAATATGCCAGGCTGCAGCCCCCATGCCATCCTCCAGACCAGCAGCTGGCCTCTTCTTCACTTCTCCCCATTATATTTAGTCCTCTCTTTCCCCCTGCTAGTTCTCCAGAGCAGCCAGCTCAGGTCCATGACAAGTGCCCCAGGCAGATGGGGCAGCCTGGGCAGGAGCCACAGAAGTTGCAGGAGGCTCCTGGGCAGACCCTTGGAGGAGGAAGCCAGGAAACACTTTGCCTTATCCTTGGGACGGCTGGACTCCACTGGAAACACACAAAGATTGCCTAGACCTTGGGCCATCCCACCTCCCAAGGGCCATGGGTGGGCACAGAATGTGTACTTTCTGGAAAAGAAGGTTGGTTACTGGAGAAAGTTCAGCTTGATGATAATTATCTGTAAAGCAGGCAGACACCAAGAACTTTTCAACCTTGGGCTATGGATTTGGCGAGGCCCAGAGTTTCTCAACGTTGGCACTACTGATGTTTTGGGCTAGATAATCTTTGCTGGGGGCTGGGGGGCTGTCCTGTATAGAAACATGTATGGAATGTTTAACAGCACATCTGGCCTCCTCCACTAGATGCCGGTAGGCCACCCACCTGCAGCCGTGACAACTGAGAAAAAAACACCTCTAAACATTGCCAAATGTCCCCTGGGGGCAAATCTGCTCTCTTCCCTCCCCTTGAGATCCCCCTAGGCTAAGGAAATGCACTGAGATAAGCAAGATGGGGGTAAACAGAAGCAATTTTTCCCCCCTACTGAGACAGAGTTTCGCTCCTTTCACTCTGCTCACTGCAACCTCCAGTTCAGGTGACTCTCCTGCCTCAGCCTCCTGCGTAGCTGGGATTACAGGCATGCACCACCACACCTGGCTAATTTTTGTATTTTTAGTAGAGATGGGGTTTCACCATTGTGGTCAGGCTGGTCTCAAATGCCTGACCTCAGGTGATCCACCTGCCTCAGCCTCCCAAAGTGCTTGGATTACAGGCGTGAGCCACAGCGCCTGGCCAAACAGAAGCAATTTACGCCTCAGAGCAGGCGTTTACCCAGCACTTCTCACTCACTAACTCATTGGATAAAGGGATCCTGCAGGCTGAGTATCATTACTCCCATTTTACAGATGAAACATTTTTGATGCTGAGTGGCTTGCCCAAAGTCATCCAGGATCAGCAAGGAACAGTGCCTGGGCTTGAACCTAGATGTTACACTCCAAACTCAGTTCCCTCTGACTACAAAGCACACTGGGTTTAAATCAGCAGAGATTCTCTTTTGGCTCTGGTGAGAGCCCCTCCCTTCCCCCATGCAAAGATGGTTAAATATTGAAGGAGGAGGAGGAGCAGAGTGTTTAGGGCTTTTCTATTTAATAGCTTTGGTCTTCACAAACTTTTCTCCAAGCACCAAGTTGATGGGGATTGTTTTTCTTGAGTGTCAGCAGGATCATAGAACTTTCAAGTCCCAAATAAAAGATGCTACAAAGATCGGAATTGGTCTGTGACTACTGGAAGAAAGGGAAAAGTTGCCAGGCTTCACAGAATCTTCTGGGGGACCATTTCACTCTGCTGAAAATTAGGCCTGAAGATGGTTTCTGTTTTTTTAAGAGGTCACTCATGGACCCATTCAGCATACTCACAGCCCTTGGCAATGTTCTGATGGGCTTAAGGCAAAAGCGGACCTCACCTCAGCTTTCATTAAAATCCCTCACCCCCAAAGCTGACCTCCAGCGATACAGGGAGCTTGAAATGGAGTCACAAAGCCAGGTGTGTTTAGACCCATCTTCTCACTCCAGGTGATCTGGGCCTCTCACTTGGCAGTGGGCCTGTTCATGTAGCCAACACTTAAGAGTCTCTCTGTTTCCAAAGTGCTTTGGGGAATCAAATTAATTTGCATTGTCAGTTTGAGGCAGAAGAAAATAAAATGCCCATAGAACAGAAAGGATTCCTTCATTCTAGGACAATATGATGATCCATTTGGTGGAACAAAAAATGAGTATTTAGGTAAAAACGTGTATCAGCCCCAAAACTCTAACCTTGTAAAAACAGAAAAGAAGATACTAGAGGCTGAAAAGGGGAGAGGGAATAGAGGGATGGGGAGAGACCTGTTAAAGGCCTCAAAATTACAGCTAAAGAGGAGAAATCAGTTCTGATGTCCTATACCACTGTAGGATGATTATACTAAACAGTCATATACTAGACAGTTTCAAATAGCTAGCAATCACATATTACAATATTATTACATAGTTTACAATTATGTAATATACGATTGTTACTATATATAATCATATATTACATAGTTTCAAACAGGAGGATATTGAATGCTTATATAGAAACATAGTAACAATCATATATTACATAATTTCAAATAGAAGGATATTGAACACTTTCAACACAAAGAAATGATAAATGCTTGATATGATGGAGATGCTAATTAACTTGATGTGATCACCATAATGACATTAATATGCATCAAAACATCACTGTGTATCCCATGAATATGGACAATTATTTGTCAATTTTAAAAAAATCAATATGTTTCAAAAACTCTAACTTTGGAGAGAAAGGTTAAAAGGGAAAATGGACTGGGCGCGGTGGCTCAGGCCTGCAATCCCAGCATTTTGCGAGGCCGAGGCGGGTGGATCACAAGGTCAGGAGTTCAAGACCAGCCTGCCCAACATAGTGAAACCCTGTCTCTACTAAAAATACAAAAATTAGTCGGGCATGGTGGTGCACACCTGTTGTCCCAGCTGCTCAAGAGGCTGAGGCAGGAGAATGGCTTGAACCCAGGAGGTGGGGGTTGCGGTGAGCCAAGATCATGCCACTGCACTCCAGCCTGGGCAACAGAGAGAGACTCCATCTCAAAAATAAATAAATAAATAAATAAAAGGGAAATTGGGGAGAAAGAGCTATTGGAGACTGTGAGATAATGGTCTCATCTTAGACCCTCTTCCCCAAAGAACAGAAAAGAGGCTTAGAGGAGGCAAGGCAGAATGAAACACAGATCTGGGCCCTCCACTAATACATGAATGTCTTAAGACTGAGAAATAAGGCCTGGTGCGGTGGCTCACATCTGTAATCCCAGCACTTTGGGAGGCCAAGGTGGGCGGATCACCTGAGGTCAACCTGGCCAACATGGCAAAACCCCGTCTCTACTAAAAATACAAAAAAATTAGCCGGGCATGGTGGCGGACACCTGTAATCCCAGCTACTGAGGAGGCTGAGGCACAAGAATCACTTGAATCTGGGAGGTGGAGGTTGCAGTGAGCTGAGATTGTGCCACTGCACTCTAGCCTGGGCGGCAGAGCGAGACTCCATCTCAAAAAAAAAAAAAAAAAAAAAAAAAAAAAAAAAAAAAAA